>NC_069502.1:765932639-766232639 GCF_027579735.1 Bombina bombina | reverse complement strand
TGCAGACTGCCCCCTTATTTTAGTTCTTTTGGCAGACTTGCATTTTAGACAATCACTGCTGACTCCTAGGTAATTCCATGTGCGAGAGCACAATGTTATCTATACAATGTTATCTATATGACACAAACTGTCAAAATGCTCTGAAATTAGAGGCAACCCACAAAAGCAGTAGAAATTAGCATATGAGTCTACCTAGGCTTAGCTTTCAACAAAGAATACCAAATTTGATGATAAAAGTAAATTGGAAAGTTGTTTAAAATTGCATGCCCTATCTGAATCATGAAAGTTTAATTTTGACTAGTAAAGCTGAGGTTGTAAGTATTTTGCAAGGGAAAAACAATTCCAGAACAATATGTCATGATCTCAAGCTGAAGTGTGGTAGTTTGAGTAGTAATTTTCTAAAGCACATTAAGGGCAATTGATTAACGGAAAAAAAACATCCATTAGAGGTGGTAAGCACAAACACTGTGGGGGGATTTTAAGAATGACTAGGGTAAGCATAAGGCTATCCTGCAAACTAAATGAGTTTTCACTTTTAGGAGACTTTTGGCACACTTGTTAGGCCTATGGTTCTTATCTGCAGTCAAAATCTATGTTTCTTTGATTCTATGTTTATCTAGTATTGCAACACCTGATAAATCAACATATATAAGAGACGCTGTAAATTCTGCAAAATATGTTCCCTAAAGCTCAGGTTTAGAGTGATTTAATTTAAAGGGATACTAATTCCATTGTTTTTCTTTCATGATTCAGATACTGGGGCATATGTATCAAGCTCGCCAGAAACAGCAGTTATGAAGCAGCGGTCACAAAGACTGCTGCTCCATAACCTGTCCGCCTGCTCTGAGCAAGCGGACAGACATCGCCGGAAATCAACCCGATCGAGTACAATCGGGTTGATTGACACCCCCCTGCGTTGCTCTTGTGAGCTGCTGGTGCAATGCTGAATACGGCAAGCGTATTGCTCGCCGTATTCAGCGAGGTCTGGCGGACCTGATCCGCAGTGTCGGATCAGGTCTGCCAGACCTTGATAAATATGCCCCACATAATGCAATTTTAAGCACCTTTCTAATTTATCCTATTATCAAATTTTCTTTGTTCTCTTGCTATCTTTATTTGAAAAAGCAGGAATCCAAGCTAAGGCGTCGACCCATTTTTTATTCAGCACCCTGGATAGCGCTTGCTAATTGGTAACTTTTACAGCATGAGCTAGATAAATTAAGTTAATTTACTATCTGACTTGACATTTAGCCACCAATCAGCAAGCGCTACCCAGAGTACTGAACTAAAAATAGGCCGGCTCCTAAGCTTACATGCTTGCTTTTCAAATAAAGATACCAAAAGAATGAAGACAAATTTACATTAGGAGTAAATTAGAAAGTTTTCTATAACTTTTGATAATAACATCATCAACCTAGTCCCTCATGCCTCTTGTCTTGGGGTCACACTTGACTCTTCGAACTTTCATTCACTCCTCATATCCAGTCCTTGGCCAATTCCTGCCTGTTTCCACCTTGTAAACATCTCCAATATTTGCTGCTTTCTCACACAAGATAAAACTTGTATTTGAATCCACTATGCTTATATCACCACTAGCTTCCTCACCCTAACATTCATGTCCATCAATAACACTGTTCTGTTCTATTTCTCTGCCTTTGTCTCAATATACTCTCCCTCCTATCTTCTTTGCTCTGGCAATGACCACCTTCTCTCATCCTCTCGTATTACCTCTATTCCAAAATTGTGGAACTCTCTGCCTCACTCCACAACACTCCCCCTAGCTTTCAAAGTTTGAATTTTTCATTAAAGACTTGGGGGTAAATTTATCATGGTGCGGACAGACATGATCCACTATAGCGAATCATGTCTGCCGCACATTGATAAATGCCGACAGCATACGCTGTTGGCATTTATCATTGCACCAACAGTTCTGGTGAACTGCTGGTGCAATACCGCCCCTGCAAATTCACGGCCAATCAGCCACTATCAGGGGGTGTCAATCAACCCGATCGTACCTCGGAGGTGGCGGACAAGTTAAGGAGCAGCGGTCTTAGAACCGCTGCTTATCTTCCGGCGGAACTGAAGCGGAGTGGGTCGAAAGCAGCATCCGTTCCTTCATAAATAGACCCCTTGACTGTGATGCATATGATTTACACTAAACTTTTCTTACCTCACTTCCTCTCCTGCTTTTGTCAGTAAGTAAGCTTACAAGCCCAGCTGACCTGTAGATTAATTTCTTATAAGGTGTTCTACAGCACAATTGATGGTAGGGCTCTCCATCCATTTATTTGGTCCATAATTTGCTTCTTATAACTGTTACATTTTGCATATTATACCTATGTAATTTCTAATCATATAAATAATAATAATACAAATAATAAAGACTATAAAGAATAGTAAAAACATAATCTTTATTAATACGTATTAAAAAGTATCCAGTGCTTCCAGTAAGATAAAAGGAAAACAAATCTGACAATCAGCAGTGCAAGACCTCAGAGTCTAGCGAATTTCAGTAATCCACTTTAATCATAGACATTTTTTGTATGTGAAATTGCTACCTTATGTTTATTTTTGTATTTGAAATAACTGTTTATTAAGACCAGTACCCATTGTCCTTTTGAAATATGTAAATTTAAATAGACTGAGTCTTCAGGAAAAGTGATACCTGTTTATCGTTTCTATCTATCTATACTGTATGTGTGTGTGTATATATATATATATATATATATATATATATATATATAGTAATTGGAAATCCCCCGAAGGAGAAAAGAAGAGGAGGCCAGTCTGGACCCAGGAGTCTGGTTCAAAAAGTTTGTTTATTCCACAAAGTTGCAGGTGCACAGGTAAGATGGCAAGCTTAACACCTGACACGTTTCACACATGCGCACATGCACTTCATCAGAGGTGATGAGTTCTAGGTGAGTATAGACCTATATGCAACAGAGCAGCCAATCGGAGGCCCAGATAAGCTTGTCAGGGACAACACCTTAAAAAGGGAGAAAAGTTGGAGGCTGCTATGTTACACATAGGTCAAAAAAACATAATTCATATTTAATACATACAATAAAATGCAATGTACAAAACATATAGAAAAGAATTGCATAACAAGCAAAACAGGAGCACATAAGTTCATAAAATATGATAAAATAAAACAATATTCATTTTTACAAACTACATATAAGTGAAAAAATCAACTAATAAGCAAATAATAAATGCATGTCAAAGAATGTAACTACTGATCGCCTATAAAAATGACAAGTAAATCCGTATTAATAGTGGATAATACAAAATAGGCGTCTTAATAAAAAGTACTATAAAAGGAACAATAAATCTAATAAAACAATAAGTAGGTATAAATGAAAGAAAAATTAATCATTAAAATTATAATAAAAAATAAGCAAAAAAATAAAGAACAAAATCTCTATGACCTAAAAAATGGAGCCACTATAGAGACTAAGGGGAGGAAGTGAACCCTCCGCAACAAAGACCCATGTCCAAGGATAATAAGTATATATAAAACATACAATAGTAGTAAACAATCCAAGTTGGGTTGTGTTGAAAACCACATTCAAATAGAGGTTAATACAATAATCTATGTCATGTAATTTGTATGAACCCAATGAATGCTTGAATAGAAGAAGTATTCTGAGAAGACACACAAACCTATCTATGCTACTGTCCAAATGTAAGTACAAAGACCCAATTAGAAAAGGGAAAACCCAATAGGGGATTAGGTAGCAGGTAGGTAAGTGTGAGAAAGCTCTATAGAAGCTTATTGGCTCCAAAGCTTAATTAAATATGAAACATAATGAAATCAATGAGGAAGCCAAAGGGTTAAGATTCATAGGTGGTTGAGGGGGACAACATAATAGCCATGCTTAATCATAACTCATAAACCCAGTATGGGCATCTATTCAGCAAATAGGTCTACATCCATTATTTTATTAATGCCTTCTGGGGCCCTAGTGTGTAGTTTTATAATCCAAAAAAATTATTTTTTCCTTAGACTTTTTTTCCCTGTCACCTCCCCTATGATGTTTCTTAATTAAATCAATGCCAACAAATGAGAAATATTTTTAACCCTGACCGTTTAACCTAAAATGTTTGGCAACTGGGGTTCTGGGTTCTTTTTGATCCAAAGAACACAAGTGTTCACGTTTTCTATCTTTCAATGGCCGTGTGGTGATACCTACGTAGTTACCAGGGAGATAGGAAAACAGCACACCTCAGTCTCTCTTTTTCTTTTCCAATGGGGCAAGGAATAAAGGACTTGCCAGGTCCCAAACAATCCAAGAACAAATGTATTCCAGCCACCAAAATTCTTTAATAGAACCTTTATTTCACATAGGGTCCTCAGCAACAAACATACAACATTTCAAGCCTCAGCAGGCTCTTAGTCATGTATGTTCTTGGATACCTACGTATTGGCATGAACAAAATAGACAGTTGACTAGATATATAACATATTGAGAATTACGATCAATTCTGTCTCTAATGTGGAATAGTTGTTTAGTAACCTTGGAGGAAAAAGTATCTGTTACTGTTATACAGGTACATCCCTTACAGGGTACATGACCGCATTTGAAACACCCAGGTTTTGGGCTTAACCAATTAGATCCAGTTGTGCATTTACCTGCAAAGTGCTTACTCAACGTAGGTGCTTTTCTCACTATACATTTAATTCCTGGTCTCAGGATATTTGTTAAAGCCTCGTCCCCTTTTAAGATTGTTAAATTGTTCTTTACAATTTTACAGATTTGTTGGTACTGTCTGCTAAATTGTGTAATAAACAATATGTTCTGGTGTGGCATTATGGCATTATCTCGATCACAGGTCTTGTCAGTATTGTTTCTACCCAAGAGTAGGTCCTGTCTGTTCAAGTCCGCCACTTGCCTTTCTATTTGTCAGGGTTTTTTCCTGACTTGTTTGCCATGTGCTGCTGGCAGCCATTTTACTCACCTCTTTTGCTGACTTTGGTGCATTCTGGGAGATGCTGCTCACTTCCTGTACTTTCTTTTATGGCCAGACTGGTTTACATCATCCATGTGAGACAGGATGCAGTCTCAGAATTGTGATGTCATCACTTATTATTTAAAGGGCCTTTTTTCAGTATGCTTTGGCCTTGCGTTGTCTCAGACCTGTTTGTGAGAGCTCCTGTGTATTACCTGGCTGTCTGACGTCCCTCCTGGTTCCTGATCCCTGGCTTGTTCCTGACTCTGCTGTTCTCCTTGTTCCTGATTCCGGCTCGTCTGACTACTCGCTTTGGCTCCTGACTCGGCTTGTCTGACTACCAGCTCTAGTTTTGACTCCTGTCTTGTTATTTGACTTGTGGACTTTTTATTATTTTTTGCTATTAATAAAGGTGTGATTATTTTTGCACTTCTCGTCTCAGTCTGATTCCTAGCCCTGCAAACCCTGCTGACTCGCACTGCACATTTGGACCAAAGTGTCCTGCAAGTTATGGCTGCTCCTGTTTCCACTGCTGCACCTATGCCTACCAGGAGCATGTCCAGTTCTGCACCTCTACCTCAGCGATATGGAGGTGATCCTAATCAGTGCAGAGGGTTTTTGAACCAGGTGGGCATTTACTTTGAGATGTTACCTCAGGCGTTTCCCTCTGACAGAGCTAAGGTGGGATTTCTCATCTCGTTACTCTCTGACACAGCTCTTGTCTGGGCTAATCCCTTGCGGGAGACTAATAAACCTGTTATTTCAAATTACCCTGAATTTGTGGCCTCCTTTCGAAGGGTAATTGATGTTCCAGCTCGCTCCTCCTCTGCTGCTAAACGACTCATGTCCATTCAGCAAGGTACAAGATCTGTTGCTCAGTATGCCATTGAGTTCCGTACCCTTGTAGCAGAGGTAGGCTGGAACAATGAAGCCCTTGTTGCCGCCTTCTTTCATGGGCTCTCTGATGTGATTAAAGATGAAGTTGCTGACAGAGATTTACCAGAAGATCTCGAGGCATTGGTGTCTTTTTTGATCCTAATTGACATCAGACTAAGTGAGAGGCCTTCTTTCAAGGAGCGCTTGCGGAAGCCTCCTGTACCATTGTCCCCTACATGTTCGTTCCCACCCATGCCTCCCTCTCCTCCCATGCCTCCTGGTCCCGAGTCACCAGGTACTGCTGAGCCGATGCAGTTGGGATTCACACATCTCTCCACGACGGAGAGGGCCTTTAGGAGGAGGGAGGGGCTCTGCCTCTATTGTGGGTTACAGGGCCACCTTTTGAAGTCTTGTCCTACACGGCCGGGAAATGCTCACACCTAAGGTCCTGTCGGGGGCAGACCTTAGGTGGTTTATCCTTGTCCCCAGAACCGCTAAAGGAGAAACCTTTGGTCATGGTTGTCCTTTCCTGGGTGGACTCCTCCATAGTCACCCAGGCTCTTGTTGACTCCGGTGCTGTGGGCTATTTCATTGACAGTGCTTTTGTTTCGAAGCACTCCATTCCTGTTTTGCCTCAGTCCGTTCCGCTTGCTATTGAGGCCATTGATGGCAGGCCCCTTCAGCCCACACTCGTTACTCACGAAACTGCTCCGTTGTCCATGGCTGTTGGGGCTCTCCATTTTGAAACCCTCCAGTTCCAGGTGATAAACTCTCCGCATTTTCTGGTTGTTCTGGGTTATCCCTGGCTCCAAAAGCACAATCCCAGTCTCGACTGGCGCAGGTCCGAAATTTTGTTGTGGTCTCCGCAATGTATTTCCACTTGTCTTCAGAAACCAGTTAAAGTCTTGTGCACTTCTTCAGTATCTCAATTGTCAGAGGAGTACCGAGAGTTCCTAGACGTTTTTGACAAGGTGCGTGCCGGTACGTTGCCTCCTCACCGGTCTTATGATTGTGCCATAGACCTGCAACCCGGAGCCATTCCTCCTCGGGGCCGGGTTTACCCTCTGTCTGTTATGGAGGAGTATGTTCCCGATGCTCTGTCACAGGGGATCATCCGCAAATCCTGCTCTCCTGCAGGGGCTGGCTTCTTCTTTGTGAAGAAAAAGGGTGGCGAGTTAAGACCATGCATCGATAATAGGGGTCTTAATCGTCTTACCATTAAGAATGCTTACCCTATTCCGCTCATTGAGGAACTCTTTGACCGCCTCAATGGAGCTACGGTCTTTACTAAGCTTGATTTGAGAGGAGTGTACAATCTCGTTAGGATCAAGGAGGGCCACGAATGGAAAACAGCATTTAACACCAGGAGCCGGCATTATGAGTATCTTGTAATGCCCTTTGGCCTATGAAATGCTCCTGCTGTTTTCCAGGAATTTATTAATGATGTCCTACGAGATATGTTGCAACAGTGTGTTGTGGTGTACTTAGACAACATCCTCATACACTCACCCACACTTGAGGCTCATCGTTCTGATGTTACACGGGTTCTTCAGAGACTATGCGAGAACGGCCTGTTTTGTAAACTTGAGAAATGTGAGTTCCATCAGACTCAAGTAACCTTCCTAGGTTATGTTATCTCCGTTGCAGGGTTCTCCATGGATCCTGACAAGTAATCTGCAGTTCTGCAGTAGCCTCGCCCAGTTGGTCTTCGGTCTGTTCAACATTTTTTGGGGTTCGCCAATTACTATAGAAAGTTTATTAAAAACTTTTCTTCCTTGGTCAAACCTATCACAGACATGACCCGTAAAGAGAATGATCCACTCCATTGGTCACCTACTGCCATTAAGGCCTTTGATTGATCTTAAGACTGCCTTTGCTGCCGCTCTAGTTCTGGCTCATCCTAACCATGTCCTGCCTTTCGTTCTTGAGGTCGATGCGTCTGAGACTGGAGTAGGTGCTCTCTTGTCTCAACGTCCTACACCTGACGGTTCCTTGCATCCATGTGGTTTCTTCTCTAAGAAATTGTCTCCAGCGGAGTGCAATTATGAAATTGGTGACAGGGAATTACTGGCCATAATTTTGGCACTCAAAGAATGGAGGCATCTTCTCGAGGGTACTAGTGTGCCAGTGCTAATTCTTACTGACCACAAGAATTTAACTTATCTATCTGAAGCAAAACATTTGTCACCCCGACAGGCCAGATGGGCGCTATTTTTTTCTCGGTTTAATTATGTGGTCTCCTACCTGCCTGGTAGTAAGAATGTTAGGGCTGATGCCCTCTCTCGACAATTTTCACCTCTGTCCAAGGAGGAGTCTGTACCTACTCCAGTTATACCTCCTGACCATATTTTGGCTACCATATGTACTAATTTGACTTCTCCCTTGGGGGAGGAGATCCTGGCTGCGCAAACCAATGCACCTCCTGAGAAACCTAGTGGTAAGTGTTTTGTTCCTGAGAATCTTCAAACTAAACTTTTGCACACTTACCACTATCCTAAAGCCGCAGGTCACCCAGGCAAGAACCAAATGATTTGGTCTGTCACTCGACAATTCTGGTGGCCAGGTCTTCATTCTGATGTTGCTGCGTATGTTGCCTCCTGCTCAGTTTGTGCACAGAATAAGACTCCTCAACGTCTTCCTATGGGTCTTCTTCAACCTATTGCTAATGGTGAGTGTCCTTGGACACATCTTTCCATGGACTTCGAGCTCCCTGTTTCCAATGGCAATACTGTTATCCTTATGGTGGTTGACCGTTTTTCTAAAATGTCACATTGCATTCCCTTGAAGAGGTTGCCTACCGCTCAGGAGCTTGCTTCAATTTTTGCCCGTGAGGTCTTCCGTTTACATGGGTTACCCAAGGAGATAGTGTTGGACCAGGGTAGCCAGTTTGTCTCCAGATTTTGGCATTCCTTTTGTGCTCAAATGGGGATCCAGCTTTCGTTCTCCTCGGCATATCACCCTCAATCCAATGGGGCTGCAGAACGATCTAATCAAGCTCTGGAACAGTTCCTCCATTGCTATGTCTCAGATCACCACAATAATTGGTCTGAACTGTTACCTTGGGCAGAGTTTGCTCGTAATAGTGCTATTAATGCTTCCTCCAAGTTATCCCCGTTCATGGCGAATTATGGGTTTCAACCATCCTTGTTGCCCGATTCATTCATGTCTCAGGGTATTCCGGCTTTGGAGGAGCATCTCTGTCAACTCCGTTCCACGTGGGTGCAGATTCAGGATTGCCTTCATCGTTCTATGCAGCGCCAAAAGTTCCAGGCTGATTGTAGGCGTCTGCCTGCACCTTCCTACCAGGTTGGTGAGAGAGTTTTGCTGTCCTCCCGCAACTTGAACCTTCATGTGCCTTCCAATAAACTGGCTCCCCGTTATGTTGGTCCTTTTCGAATACTCTGACGGGTCAATCCTGTGGCCTACGCTCTTGACCTTCCTCCTGCAATGCACATCTCCAATGTTTTTCATGTCTCCCTCTTGAAACCATTGGTTTGTAATTGGTTTACCACTGTGTTGCCTCTTCCCCGTCCTATCATTGTTGACAACCATGAGGAGTATGAGGTCAGCAGCATTATTGACTCTCTTATGTCCAGGGGCCGCGTACAGTTTTTGGTTCATTGGAGGGGCTACGGTCCAGAAGAGCGTTCATGGGTTCCCTCCTCTGATGTTCATGCTTCCGCCCTCCTCCATGCCTTCCATGCCCGTTTCCCCAATAAGCCTTTTGTCCTCCCGCGGGGGAGGGGTCGTTGAGGGGAGGGTACTGTCAGGGTTTTTTCCTGACTTGTTTGCCATGTGCTGCTGGCAGCCATTTTACTCACCTCTTTTGCTGACTTTGGTGCATTCTGGGAGATGCTGCTCACTTCCTGTACTTCCTTTTATGGCCAGACTGGTTTACATCATCCATGTGAGACAGGATGCAGTCTCAGAATTGTGATGTCATCACTTATTATTTAAAGGGCCTTTGTTCAGTATGCTTTGCCCTTGTGTTGTCTCAGACCTGTTTGTGAGAGCTCCTGTGTATTACCTGGCTGTCTGACGTCCCTCCTGGCTCCTGATCCCTGGCTTGTTCCTGACTCTGCTGTTCTCCTTGTTCCTGATTCCGGCTCCTCTGACTACTCGATTTGGCTCCTAACTCGGCTTGTCTGACTACCAGCTCTAGTTTTGACTCCTGGCTTGTTATTTGACTTGTGGACTTTTTATTATTTTTTGCTATTAATAAAGGTGTGATTATTTTTGCACTTCTCGTCTCAGTCTGATTCCTGGCACCCTGACACTATTCTGTGTAACACATCTCTATGGTAACCCCTATCAGTCAGTCTATTAGTTAATTCCTTCGCTTGTAAGTGGTATTGTGTTAACTCTGTACAATTCCTCCTCAAGCGCAAGTATTGGGCTTTGGGGATGCCTCTTTTTAAATGGTGTAGTTGGCATGAGTCAGCTCTTAATATTGTGTTTCTAGCCAAGGGCTTACGATAAGTTGATGTAGAAATTGTGTTGTGTGTAATACCTAGACTCAAGTCTAGAAAATCTATATTGGTTTTATGTGATTGAGCTGTAAATGTTAGATTGTATTCATTGTCATTCATAAAGTCAACAGTGTGACCCTCATTACTGTCCCAAATGACAATGATGTCATCTATAAAACAACCATACAATATGACATTAGTTTTGTGAGGGAATGAGTCAGAAAAAATCCGATTTAACTCCAACCACCCCATATAGATGTTGGCATAGGCGGGGGCAAATTTAGCCCCCATCGCCGTGCCACATCTTTGCAAGTACTGATCACCTTGAAAGATAAAGAAATTATGCTGTAACAGAAACTCAGTGGTTTGAACTACAAATGCTATAAACTCATCACTATATTTAGAGTGTCTGTGTAACATAAAGTCTATGGCTTCCAGGCCCCTTGCGTGGGGAATATTGGAGTAAAGGGCTGTAACGTCAATGGTTGCCCATGAATATATATATATATATATATATATATATATATATATATATATATATATATATATATATATGCACACACACAAAAGCTTAGTACAGGTATGACTCACTTTACAGCGATTTGCTAATATAGCGCTTTGTGGAGCTGAAGTTCATCCTCCAAGGATTTTGAAATAGTGCTGTAATCATCGTGAGATTGTGAGAAAAGTGACTGGCACCATTTTGTTATGCTTAGTTCACTCTGTTTACAGCATTGCAGTGCAATCTGTGTCTCAGTGCTATAGTCTGGCAAATTCAACTACAGTAATTGTCAATATTTTACAGGTACAGTATTTATTGAAAACTAATTGAATACTGTGTTGTGCTAGTGTTAAACTAAACGTAGCACTATTGCACCCCTAATATATGTTAGATCAAACATGTTTTCAAGTTTTTAAACACACTGGCAAGTGAAAAGAAAGCTAAAACTGCCTTGTTTCACTTTAAGGTGGTTTTCACTTTACAGCGGGGCTCCGGTCCCTAACCCGCTGTATGAGCGGGGTATACCTGGGTACTTAGATATTGAAAGTTATATTATGGGTGATTTCAATGAGTGAAACCAGCTATTTCAAAATTGTTTGCAAACAGTTCCTTTACTTTTGTTTTGTCATTTGAAATAGATTTATTTGCCTGTTAAAACCATCACTTATACTGAAAATTTGAAAAAAAAATAGGAAATGGTGTTTCTGTGGCATCTTTAAATACAGTAAACTCTTATTAGCTGCTTGCTTTAGCACATTATCCCTTCAAAGGAGCAATTTCTAATACATTTAAAGGGACAATTTGCCCCCATAATTTCCCCTCCCCCTGTTAATTTGTTACCAGTTATCCATTTTACCTGCTGGAGTGTATTCAATTGTTAACAAATAGTTACTTTGCCTTTATATCAGCTTTTGGAATAGCTAATTTTCCTGTGGTAGTCCTACTATACTGAAAGTGTCTTGGCTATTAACAAGCAATGTAAACACGGATAGTACACTCCCAGTGGGAGGTGGTATCAATAGAGTTTTAAAATTTTAATTTTCGGCGACTTCCGGTGGGAGGGCACAGAGGGTGGAAGCAGGGAAAGGAGCTCCGCTGCTTACAGCCCCTAACTTGGCGAAAAGCCTCACAAGTGCCCCTAAAATACACTGAAATCCTTGGCAGGGGAAACCACAACTGCCCGGAGACACTTCAGCAAGGAATCAGTCATCGGATTCCCCCGCCGCAAAAGCCGCCAGACAGACGTAGTAGGGACAAGCTGCGGCTGCAGCCGCAAAGTTACCGGACAAAGTCGGACTCCAAACGACTCCCAAACACCAAGCAGGGAACAAGTGCCAAGACCTCAAGTGCCCGGTAAGACCCCTGAACAAATTTTTAAAACACCCGAGGGGCCGGGAGGGTAGATCCAGATAACGGCGGGAACGCCGCCATTTTGCCAATCTGCTGCCGGACCTCCACTATTAAACACGCAGCACAATAAAGGCCACAGCTCACCTGAGAGTGAAGTGAGAGCCAGATTAACTGCGAAAAACTGCAGTGAAAAGTGCTGACATTCACTCTCTACATACCACACTCGCACAGCAAAGGGAAAAGCCCCGCATAAAATCACATAAACTGCAGAATCACAGGGAACAAAAACTAAGTCACAGGGGGTAAAGAAAACAGTCACGCAGGGAAAAGGGCATAAAATTACACATGCTGCATGCTCTCTCAGACATTGAAAGACAGGCCACAACTTTAAGAAAACCTGCTCCTTGAAACTGGCTCTCACTTCAGCCCTGGAATTAGGGCACACTTTGAAAAGGCTACATTGGGAGTCCTGGTGGCTAAAACCTAAAACCACTAGAACCATTAACCCCTTTTTCAAACATCAACTGTAACCAATACATCATGCAGGGCTAGAGGGCTCGGGCCTAGCCCCCCCCTGCCCACCCACCGCTTATCAAACATATCACTGGCCTTAAGTTTGACATCATTCTATGATCTGAAAGGAAACAGACAGAAGCTGCGAATTTGTAGTGAACCAAATATAAAAACACACCATATAGGGCAGCACTAGCTGGGACTTTTAAAGCTGCATGCAAAAATACTATAACTCCTATAACAAAAAGACAGGAACAATGGCTAGCAGACTTAAGAATGCTGACAAGAAAAGAAATCAAATGGAGACGACACAGACACCTGTAGAGGCAGAGGATATGCCGAACTCTATTCCTATGGACACCCACCCAATTGTCTCACAGATCTCTGCCCTGTTCTTACCGAAAATTGAGCAGTTACAAACAGGGATGGATTCTCTTACAACAGAAGTAAAATCTTTTAATGGCAGACTCACTCAAGTGGAACAAAGGGTGGCAGAGGGAGAGACTCGCCATAGAGAAGCTGAGACCAATATTCAAACACTGCAACAGCAGAATGATAGGCTATGGGCCAAAATCGACGACCTGGAGAACAGGTCCAGAAGAAACAACCTACGGGTTGTAGGAATTCCAGAGTCTCTCCCAGGATCACAACTCATAGATTTTGCAGAAAACACCCTGCCAAAGTTGTTGCACATTCCTCAGTCATGTCTTCCATGCACAGTAGAGAGGGCCCACAGAGTTGGCGACCCGCGAAAACAGGAGGAAAATACCCAACAATCGAGACAAGTTATGGTGAAGTATCTCAACTTTAAAACAAAAATAGCAATTCTTCAAGCCTACAGAAAAGTCCCGTCGCTGGAATTTGAAGGCAGAAAATTATATTTGTTCCAGGACTATTCTGCAACAGTAGCAGCCAGAAGAAAAGAATTTACACCTTATTGCAAACAACTCATCGAGCAAGGCAGGCCTGCAGCCCTGCTATATCCAGCGAGATTACGGCTGCACACAACCAATGGTCCTCTGTTCTTTGAGTCACCACAACAGCTCAAGCTACACCTGCAGAGAGAGAGTGAACAGCGACAAACACAAGACCAAGAAAACCGCCCCTCTATCTCAGGAAGATGAGAATTGCTGTCAGGATCATAGAAGAAGAAATATAAAGCACTTTAAACACCAAGAAATAATAATCCAACAGGGCCACCACGCTCTGCCACATGATTTTCGAAAACAAGAGACACTACTTAAGGCCTCAAGAAGTATAGAGTAAAGCCTCTTAAAAACTAAAGGACATGATAACCTATATCCTTTACAAGTGGGGGGGGGGGGGGAATGGGAAACGGGAAAATTTTGTTACTGTTTATTGCCTGTCATATTGTTGAAGTTTATTACATGTATTTGTCTCTTTTGCACAAATTCAAGAAACGGTTTTGAAAGTTTAAAAGTTAAAACTCACTAACCTGATTGCTTATTGTTTATCATAGTGATAGATAGACTCCATCAGAACTAAGAGCGCTCCCCCAGGGGGGAAAATAGCCAGATTTTGGACACTGCAAGAAACAGTAAGTAACGCTTATTAACCTATATTGCAACACTCATACATAGCACTTCACACCTCACAACCCAGACAATTCGTGACACCCATACACACAGGACACCCACTGTAGCACAATGAAAATCACCACCTGGAATGTGGGAGGGATAACATCACCCATTAAAAGAAAGGCGATACTGAGACAATTAAACACAAAAAAGGCCGACATAGCCATACTAGAGGAAACACATCTATCGCAGATAGAACATCAAAAACTTAAACAGGGATGGGTGGGAGAAGTACTCTTCACACCCTATGAAAACAAAAGAGCGAGAGGTATTGCAATATTGTTTCGAAAGGGACTGAATTACGACATTTTACAGGTGATCTCTGACGTTGAGGGTAGATATCTGATTATAAAACTAAAAATTGACGCACTATCCCTGATTCTTTGCGGTATATATGGCCCCCAGACACAGAAGAGAGAATTTTTAATACACCTCCAAAGCAAACTCTTGCAATTTGCAGACCTACCCATTATAGTGGGTGGAGATTACAATATAGCGCCTCAGACACCTGCAGACAGATTCCGTAACCCCACTAGCAACACAAAACCCAAACAGCTATGGACAGGATCTAGAAGAGAAACATTGATTCTTAAAAATTTTAAAAATAGTCTAGGTCTTACAGATATATGGAGAGAAAGAAACCCTGAGGCCCGGGATTACACATGTGCACATCCATCGAAAACCACACTCTCCCGCATAGACTATTTCCTAGTCTCAAGTCACCTAGCCTCTAGGATAGGAGATATCAAGATAGATCCCATAACCATTTCAGACCACTCACCAGTGACACTAGTGTTAACTACCGATGCCCCCCAGAGAAAGATGTGTGGATGGAGATTCCCTACACATCTGTATCATGACCTCAACTTGCGAAAACACTTGGTGGGAGAGTGGTTAGCTTACAAAGATCTGAACAAACAACACATGAATGACATTTCGCTGTTTTGGGAAACGGCAAAAGCGGTGCTAAGAGGGGGGATCACGACTTACGCAATCAGAATAAAAAAAATTTACAGAGAGAGAGGTGAACTACTTCTCCGCCAACTCCTAAATGCAAGGAATCAATACCTCAGACACCCGACAGACCAAAACAGATTACATTACAAAGACATCAAGACCCTCAGAGACACCCACCTTATTCAGACAGCAGGCAGAGCCCAAACTCGAATGCAGGCTAAATTCTATCGTTATGGTAATCGCACAGGTAAATTACTAGCAAAAATCACCAAACTAACCAGGAAACCTAACACTATTGCAGCCATACAGAAACAGGGAACAATACTAACAAAAAAAGAGGATATACACAAAACATTCGTAGACTACTATTCCAAACTGTATAGCCCACAGAGAGTAGATGAGGCATTGAAGCAAAACTTTTGGAAGGACTTGGCCCTCCCTCAAATAACTGAGACACAGTTACAGATCCTAAATGGCCCAGTGGACTCCCTAGAGATCACTAGGGCTATTGACGCTTTGCCTCTTGAAAAAACCCCCGGACCTGACGGCCTGCCGGGAGAGTTCTATAAAATGATCAGAGAGGAGGTGGCGGAGACACTCACCTTATTGTTCAATGGCATAATGAAAGGAAGGGCAGACCTATCAAATAGATTCACGGAAGCAAATGTGACAGTTATCCCCAAACCAGACAGAGATCCATTACTGACAGCCTCGTATAGACCTATTTCATTACTCAACTCAGACTACAAACTGTTCACCAAAATTCTAGCCAACAGACTGACGGGGATATTACCGGACTTGCTACACGAAGACCAGACAGGGTTTGTTAGAGGGAGATCCTCAGTTAAGAACATGAGAAAATTGCAGCTAGTTCTGTCACACTACTGGGAGGAAGGAAAACAGGAGGGAGATCAGAAGGAGGGAGACGCCTGTATTTTATTGGTTGATGCCGAAAAAGCGTTTGATAAGATACTGTGGGACCATCTCTTCACAACCCTTGGGAAATTTGGGATCCAGGGCGACTTTATGACAGCCACCTACGCACTGTATGACGAACCCCGAGCAGCAATTCTAGTTAATGGCGAACCATCACACACTTTCCCGCTAATGAGAGGCACAAGACAGGGATGCCCACTATCCCCGCTCCTTTTTGACCTGGCCCTTGAACCACTAGCAACCAAAATTAGGAAAAACACAGCAGGGTTAAATATAGGCAAAGAAACCCTCCACATATCCCTTTTCGCAGATGATATGATCCTATATGCCAGCGACCCTAGGCGAAATATCCCTATTCTAATGCACATTATCACCGAGTTCGGCCAAATATCAGGATACTGCATAAATAAAGATAAGTCAGAGCTTCTATGGTTAAGGAATAAGTCACCAGCAGAACCACTACAAGACAACTTTAAGATTGTTACTAACTCGTTTAAATATCTAGGTATTAACCTCTCTAGAGACCCCAGAGAGTGGTATGGACTTAATTTCAGACCACTAATCAAGGAACTAAGACGCACACTCCTAAATTGGATACCACTACCACTGACACTATCAGGAAGAGTAGGGCTAATTAAGATGATCCTGTTTCCCAAACTGCTATATGCATTACAAATGCTACCCGAACTCCTACATAAACAAGACCTACAAACACTGAATAGAGATATACTTCACTTTCTATGGAAGGGGAAAAGACATAGAATAGGGCATAAAAAAATGACGTGCTCACCAGAGATGGGGGGACTAGCACTCCCAAATATAGAGTACTACAACTGGGCAGCTTTAGCTAAATATGTAATGGATTGGCTTTTGGACAGAAATGTCTTCACAAATGGTACGCTAGAGTCAGAACTTATTGCTCCTTGGTCATTAAAAATGCTCCCACACATGACTCACACACAGTTAGAAAGAACAGTAGGGCACAATACTATCTTCCTCCAACCTGTAAGAGCATGGCGGAAAATCTGCAGAACCTTGAAAATAAAATGCAAAAATACAGTATACCTACCCCTACGAGGTAACCCAGACTTTCAGGCGGGTTTCACTACATCGCCTTTCAGACAATGGGAAACAAGGGGACTGACTACTATCAGACAAGTCCTGACGCCAGACCAAAAATCAGTCAAATCGTTTGCCGAATTACAAATAGAATTTAATCTACCTTACAAACACCACTTCGCATTCTTACAGACAAGACACTATGTTCAAAGCATTCTGGCGACGGGTGACATGCCGGACACCAACTGTGAAATATACAAACTACTGACTCTGACAAAGGGAGGACTGACTTCAATCTCACATACATATAAAGCACTCCAAACACTGACTAACAGGACCACGAGAGATCAAATTCAACATACATGGAGCACCTGGACTCCAAACCCAGTCACGGACCAAATTATTGAACAAAGTGTTTTAAAGGTGAGGAAGGCATCATTATCAAACGACATCAGGGAATCACATACAAAACTACTACATAATGCTTACATAACACCAAAGATGTTCCACAAATGGTGCCCTGAGACTTCGGGACTTTGCCCAAAATGCACGCACTCAAACCCCAACATCCTCCACATGATTTGGCAATGCCCAAAACTCACGAGATTCTGGAACATGGCACACAAATGGGCAATGAGAGTTACGGGAGGGAGTATAGACCTAAATATCCACGTAGTGATATTCCTCCACACACAATCGGACACAAACAAACACATGATATTTGTTCATAATGTTATACTGATTGCCAGAAAGCTTATCCTCAAGAAGTGGATGGAGCCTGACCCGCCAACACTGACACATCTCAAATTAGAACTACAACAGCAAATGATTCGGGAACAAGTAGACACACAGGGTGACATCATAAAACGAACTAAACATTTCCTCAACAAATGGGAACCCTTGATTCATACCTTAGACTTAACACATCAGAGACAAATACTGTACCCACTCAAAAATTCAGAGGTTGTTCTGGAAGCCCAGTTACGAGGCAAATGGAACATTTTCTAAACATTCCAATTAACAAGGTACCGAACCAATAGAGACACTAAAGATGAGAGGCTGGGACGGAACCCTGGGGGGGCGCTCTGGGTCAAGTCAGGAGGAAATAGGAAGCAGAGATGGATGGGGAGGAGGGGAAATTAAGCTGTCGATATATAACACCCAACTTCGAAGGAAAGACGCATTCATAGTGGAGCTGCAATGACTTGCTGATTGTAAAGAGCTACAAAACACCAAAGACTCTTGGAAAGCTTTTGATCGGCTCTAATATGTTATGCAAACTATACTGTTATCTGTTGCCTTATCAAATAGGGGAACTAGATGTAGGAAGTTAGATGTGAAGTGAGGGAAGACAAGTAATGTCTGGAGTAGCTATGTTAATAGATTATAGAAGAAAATACAGTGCTGTCTTTGGTTGCAACTATTGTCATCATATTTTACAAATTTTCTGTATGTATCATTTGTTGCCTTACTCAGTGCTGGATGTATAAATAAAGAATTTAAAATTTTAATTTTCAATTGTTCTTTCTAAGTATTGTATATAAAAAGAGATAAGAAAGGGAAGCATTTGAGTGATAAGATAAAAATGTCTGATCCCTCTGCAAACAACCTATGTTGATGGGTTGTGGTTTCAAGAGCAAATTCAGATATTTCATTAAAAAAAACACATATAGCAGCAATTTCTCATACTTTTTATACTCTGCAACTGATAAATCATTGGTAACACATTAAAGGGTCATGAAACCCACAATTTTTATGTCACGATTTAGAAAGAGCATATAATTTTAAACAACTTTGTAATTTACTTCTATCATCCAATTTGCTTCATCGTCTTGATATCTTTTGCTGAAATGCATATCTAGATAGACTCAGTAGCTGCTGATTGGTGGCTGCACACAGATGCCTTGTTTGATTGGCTCACCCATGTTTATTGCTATTTTTTTCAACAAAGGGTATCTAAAGAATGAAGCAAATTAGATAATAGAAGTAAATTGGAATATTGTTTAAAATAGTATACTCTGCCAGAATCATGAAAGAAAAAATTTGTGTTGTGTCCCTTTAAGGGGACTTTGGCAGTCTGCATACCCTGGGGATCTAACTTTAGCATGATTTGATGAGCATAAACTCTTTTTTGATCTACTCTTCTATCAGTACCAACAATACTTAATTCTGACACTTCTTATTATATTGTTTAAATCATACTTGTCACAATCAAAATATCTGGTTTTACAGAACTTATCATCCTCTTCCTTGATATTTCAAATATTCTTCTACTACCTTGGCATAATAGGTTTGTTAAAGGAACATGTTTCATACATATTAAAAGAACAGCTCTTAACATTTTTTTGAAAAAGGGTTAAAGGAATATTACACACTAAAAACATTTATTTTATAAGCGTAGCATTGATTTTATTTCCTGCCTCCCTCTAGTTATGGGTGCTGCCATGTTGAAATCTATCTTTAACTGCATTCCAGTGTTGATGTGTTTGCAAATGTGCAGCGATTCTCTCTCAGATACCTGCATTGTAACTTAGGTTCCAAAATGGCGGTACCCATAATTAGAGGGAGCAGCAATTGATTTAGCGTTCAATGACCCTTTAAAGGGACATGAACCCCAAAATTCTTCTTTCATGGTTCAGATACAGAATACAATTTTAAACAACAATCCTATTTCTGTTATCTAATTTGCTTCATTATTTAGATATCTTTGTTGAATAAATAGCAATGTGTTGCCACTAATCAGCTACTGAGCTTATTTACTGTAGATATGCTTTTCAAAAATTGATAACAAGAGAATAAAGCAAATTAGGTAATAGAAGAAACATGGATATTTGTTTAAAATTGTATGTTTTTCCTAAATTAAGCAGGAAGAAAAAATTGGCTTGCTTGTCCCTTTAAAGGGACAGTCAACTCCAGAATTGTTATTGTTTAAAAAGATAGATAATCCCTTTATTAACTATTCCCCAGTTTTACATAATCAACACAGTAATATTAAAATACTTTTTACCTATGTGATTATTTTGTATCTAAGCCTCTGCCGACTGGCCTCTTATTTCATTTTTTTGACAGACTTTCATTTTAGCCAATCAATGCTAAGTCATAAATAACTCCACTTGCGTGAACACAATGTTATCTATATGGTGCACATGAACTATCTCTGTCTAACTGTAAAAAAAACTGTCACAATGCACTGAGATAAGAGGTGGCCTTCAAGGGCTTAGAAATGATCATATGAGCTTACCTAGGTTTAGCTTTCAACAAAAAAATACCAAGAGAAAATTTGATCATAAAAGTTTTTGTTTTTTTTAATTCTATGCCCTATCTAAATCATGAAAGTCTAATTTTGACTAGACTGTCCCTTGAACCAAAGCTCTTTATATTGAAAAAGAAACTACCAGGAATTGCATGATTGTGTACATCTGGGTCATGGGACTTACTTGTTCATTGGCTGAACAGAAACTTTCTGAAACATGCTCTATTTGATAGAACTGAAAAAATTGAGTATTATGTCCATTTAAGTAACATTATGCACAGGTAATAAATACACTGCTACTTGCTCATTCAGTTGGAGATTAATCTAAATATATTGTAAAGTCAGTGTTTCAAACAGTTCAGATCCTATTTTTAAATTATTGTACATGAATCCTTTTCTCCATGTTCCCACAGTGTTATTCAATATAATATGAGGCTTCTCGTAATAAAACTTATATTTTCCTTATTAGCGTTATGTAACATTCAAGATTTTATAGAGACTAAAGGAGAATATTATGCATCCACTTTTCATCTGCAATAGTTATTTTCAAACAGCTAGATTACAAGTTTTGCGCTATAGATTACAAGTTTTTCAACAAAAGTTGCATTATTTAACCCCGCATAGCGCTGCCATTACAAGTTTTTGAAACGCCGCCTTGTCCATGCGATATGGTGGCGATGAGCTCCATACCGCACAAAATCCAAGGGCTGCTTTGACGTGCTCATGCACGCTTTCCCCATAGAAACCAATGGGGATAGAGTGTTAGAAAAAAAATAACACCTGAAGCGAGGAATGGTGATCGCTGTAATGTAACCCTATTGATGTCTATGGGGGAAAAAAAGTTATGTTTAAACCTAACACCCTAACATAAACCCCAAGTCTTAACACCCCTAATCTGCTGCCCCCAACATCGCCGCCACTTATAAAAGTTATTAACCCCTATTCTGCCGCTCCCCGACATCGCTGCCACCGAAATAAAGTTATTAACCCCTAATCTGCCGCTCCCGACATCGCCGCCACTCATAAAAGTTATTAACCCCTATTCCGTCGCTCCCCGACATCGCCTCTACTATAATAAAGTTATTAACCCACTATTCCCCTGCACCCCAACATCACTGACACTATAATAAAGATATTAACCCCTATTCCGCCGCACCTCGACATCGCTGCCACTAAATAAGTTATTAACCCCTAAAACTCCAGCCTCCCACATCACCGCTACTAAATAAACCTATTAACCCCTAAACCGCCAGCCCTCCACATTGCAAAAAACTAAATTAAACTATTAACCCCTAAACCTAGCAACCCCCAAACTTTAAATTAAAATTACAATATCCCTATCTTCAAATAAATAAAAACTTACCTGCAAAATTAAAAAAAAAATAAGTTTAAACTTTAAATTAACCTAACAACTATTATACTAAAATTAAAATAACTACCAATTAAACTAATTACACATTAAAAAATACTTAATTACAAAAAATAACAAACACAATTACGAAAAATAACAAACTAAATTATCCAAAATAAAAACAATTACACCTAATCTAATAAACCTATAAAAATAAAAAAGCCCCCCAAAATTAAAAATTAAAAAAATCCTAGCCTACAATAAACTACTAATAGCCCTTAAAAAAAACCTGTAAAAAAATACAAAGACCCCCAACAGTAAAACCCACCACCCAACCAACCCCCCAAAATAAAAAACCTAACTCTAACAAAAACCTAAGCTACCCATTGCTCTGAAAAGGGCATTTGTATGGGCATTAAGCTTTTTACATTGCCCTTAAAAGGGCATTTAGCTCTTTTAAAATAGCCCAAACCCTAATCTAAACAAAAAAAAAACACCCAAAAAAAGTTTAAAAAAAAAACCTAACACTAACCCCCGACGATCCACTTACAGTTTCTGAAGTCCGGACATCCAGGCGGCGAGAAGTCTTCATCCAGGCGGCGAGGTCTTCATCCATCCAGACGGCATCTTCTATCTTCATCCAGGCGGCATCTTCTATCTTCATCCAGACGACGTCTTCTATCTTCATCCAGGCGGCGTCTTCTATCTACATCCAGGCGGCGTCTTCTATCTTCATCCCGGCGGTGTCTTCTTTCTTCATCAAAGCTGAGCGGGTCCATCTTTCAAGACATCCGGCACGGAGCGTCCTCTTCATACAGTCGCCGCCGTACACTGAATCTTCAATGCAAGGGATCCTTTTCAAAATGGCGTCCCCTGCATTCCTATTGGCTGATTTGATTTTTGAAATTCAAATCAGCCAGTAGGATGAGAGCTACTAAAATCCTATTGGCTGTTCAAATCAGCGAATAGGATGAGAGCTACTGAAATTCTATTGGCTATTCAAATCAGCCAATAGAATTTCAGTAGCTCTCAAAGCATTTTGACAGTTTTTCACCACTAGAGGGCGTTAGTTCATGTGTTTAATATAGATAACATTGAGCACATGCATGTGAAGCTCCTAGGAGCGAGCACCGATTGGCTAAAAAGCAAGTCTGTCAAAAGAATTGAAATAAGGGGGCAGTTTGCAGAGGCTTAGATACAAGGTAATCACAGAGGTAAAAAGTGTATTAATATGCAAAACTGGAGAATGGGTAATAAAGGGATTATTTACCTTTTTTAAACAACAAAAATTCTGATGTTGACTATCCCTTTAATGAACTAGTAATTGTTTCTTTATCTTCCAAAAATGATAATCAGGACACAACAAATTTATAAAAGAACCTCCTCTGTCAAATAATCAAACACATGGTTGACTGCTTCTCTAAAAACATGGTGGATACAAAATGCCCATTTTGTAGCCTACTGTGAAAAAAAGGGGGACACATTGAAATTGTGCCTCTTTCAATTATGTAACCTACAGTGGGACACACTGACATTGTGTTTCTTTTGTTGTTGCTTGCAGGGAGGCGGGTGGCGGGCCCATCTGGTAAAACTGGTAGCCTATTTCCTGTCAGTGAGGCTGATGGGTCCGGCAGCATGCACTGCGCAGTGGGGGGGGGGTGCACATGGGGGGCGGGAGGGACCGCTACACTATGGGACATAAATAGTGAAAGGGAAGGAGGGGGAGATTTTTAAGTATTGGGAAAGAAATCTGGGAGGGGAGGGGGCAGGGTATTGAGGGGGGGCAGCTACACTGCAGAGAATTGTTTTTTTAGTTTTTTTATAAAAAAGGGGCACATTTTTGTAAACTGGATACTGGCAGACAGCAGCCATTACCTAAGATGGCGGCCAATAGGTATAAAAAAAAATCTTTAAAAAAAACACCTTTATTTTTATACTGGCAGACTTTCTGCCAGTACTTAAGATGGCAGTGACATTTGTGGGGTGGGGGAGGGAAGAGAGCTGTTTGAGAGGGTTCAAGGAGGAAGCAGGGGGTGGGATGTGTCAGGTGGGAGGCTGATCTCTACACTTAAGCTAAAATTAACCCTACAACCTTCCTACAAGCTACCTAATTAACCCCCTCACTGCTGGGCATAATAGCGGCATTTAGCGGCCTTCTAATTACCAAAAAGCAATGCCAAAGCCATAAATGTCTGCTATTTCTGAACAAAGGGGATCCCAGAGAAGCTTTTACAACCATTTGTGACATAATTTCACAAGCTGTTTGTAAATAATTTCAGTAAGAAACCTAAAGTTATTTTTTTTATTTGATCGCATTTGGCGGTAAAATGCTGGCATGAAATATACCAAAATGGGCCTAGATCAATACTTTGGGTTGTCTACTACACTACACTAAAGCTACAATTAACCCTATACGCTCCATACAAGCTACTTAATGAACCCCTTCACTGCTGGGCACAATACAAGTGTGGTGCGCAGCAGTATTTAGCGGCTTCCTAATTACCAAATAGTAATGCCAAAGCCATAAATTTCTGCTATTTCTGAACAAAGGGTATCCCAGAGAAGCATTTACAACCATTTGTGCCATAATTGCACAAGCTGTTTGTAAATAATTTCAGTGAGAAACCTAAAGTTTGTGAAAAAGTCACCATTTTTTTTATTTGATCGCATTTGGTGGTGAAATGGTAGCATGAAATATACCAAAATGGGCCTAGATCAATACTTTGGGTTGTCTACTAAATAAATATATATATATATATATATATATATATATATATATATATATATATATATATATATATATATATATATATATATACATGTGAAGGGTTATTCAGGGATTCCTGACAGATATCAGTGTTCCAATGTAACTATCACTAATTTTGAAAAAAAAAAAAAATGGTTTGGAAATAGCAAAGTGCTACTTGTACTTATTGTCCTATAACTTGGAAAAAAAAATCAAAGATCATGTAAACATTGGGTATTTCTAAACTCAGGACAAAATTTAGAAACTATTTAGCATGGTTGTTTTTTGGTGGTTGTAGATGTGTAACAGATTTTGGGGGTCAAAGTTAGAAAAAGTGTGTTTTCTCCTACATTGGTGTATCCGGTCCATGGCTTCATCCTTACTTGTGGGATATTCTCAATCCCTAGAGGAAGTGGCAAAGAGAGCACACAGCAAAGCTGTTCATATAGCTCCCCTCAGGCTCCGCCCCCCCAGTCATTCTCTTTGCCGCTCTAACTAGTAGCATCTCCCCGGGGGTGGTAAAGAGTATGTGGTGTTATGTGGTTTTGCAAGCAGTGGTGCCTTCCGTTTAGGTTACCTGACTTGTTCCCTCCCTTCATCCGTGTCCTAAAACTTTGGTATTGGTTCCCACAAGTAAGGATGAAGCCGTGGACCGGATACACCAATGTAGGAGAAAACAGAATTTATGTTTACGTGATAAATTTCTTTCTCCTACGGTGTATCCGGTCCACGGCCCACCCTGGCATTTTAGTCAGGTTTAAATTTATTTTTATAAACTACAGTCACCACTGCACCCTATGGTTCTCCTTTTTCTCCTAACCGTCGGTCGAATGACTGGGGGGGCGGAGCCTGAGGGGAGCTATATGAACAGCTTTGCTGTGTGCTCTCTTTGCCACTTCCTGTAGTGATTGAGAATATCCCACAAGTAAGGATGAAGCCGTGGACCGGATACACCGTAGGAGAAAGAAATTTATCAGGTAAACATAAATTCTGTTTTTTTCCATTTTTTTAAATCATATTTTCTAAAACATTTTTATAGTAAATTATAAGATATGATTAAAATAATGATATCTTTAGAAAGTCAATTTAATGGCGAGAAAAATGGTATATAAAACTACAGCTAAATACAAACACCGCAGAAATGTAAAAATAGCCCTGGTCCTTAACGGTAAGAAAATTGAAAAATGGTCTGGTCACTAAGGGGTTAAAGGGATATGAAACCCCAACATTTTATTTTGTGATTCAGACAGAGCATACAAATTTAAAAATCTTTCTGATTTACTTATATTATTAAATTTGCTTCGTTCCCATGATATTCTGTGTGGAAGAGATACCTAGGTAGGCATCTGGACCACTTAATGGCAGCAAATAGTGCTTCCCTCAAGTGCTCTTGTGAATGGATAACATTCTTGCAAAACTAAATCGTCCAGCTTCTAAGCTTACGTCCCTGCTTTTTAACCAAAGATACCAAGATAACAAAGAAAAATGTATAATGAAAGTAAATTAGAAAGTTGTTTAACCTCTTAAGGACATATGACGGAATTTTTCCGTCATAAAACAATTGAGCAAACAGAAAGCTGTGTCCTTAAAGGGTTAAACCCACATGCTCTATCTGAATCATGAAAGGAAAAAAATGGGGTTTCATAACCATTCAAAAACAGAAAGCAAACAAATTATATTTGTGAGACCTTCAAGAAACAAATAATAAATCCTAATTCACATAGCACATGTGATTTCCTGAAATGTATATTAGCTAGATTATAAGTTTGGCGTCATGAGTAAAAAAGCATTGTTATGCTTCATACGTTTGTACCGCACTATTTTAAAAAGTCCTTTTTTCAAAGGGACTTCCATAGCGCCGGTATTACGAGTTTGCCTGGGAGGCCAAAAAGTGAGCGGTACACCCTATACCAACAAGATCCGTACCGCCATCTAAAGTCAGTAGTTATGAGTTTTATGTTACAAAGCTGTACCATAAAACTCATAACTAAACTGTTACAAAGTAACTAAACACCTATAAACTACCCATTAACCCCTAAACTGAGGCCCTCCCGCATCGCAAACATTTAAATAAAATGATTAGCCCCTAATCTGCTGCTCCGGACATCGCCGCCACTTAAAAAATGTATTAACCCCGATTCCGCCGCTCCGCGACATCATCGCCACTATAATAAACCTATTAACCCCTAAACCGCTTCCCTCCCGCATCACTACTTAAATATATTAACCCCTAAACCTAACCCTAACCCTTTATATAAGCCTCTGCAGACTGCCCCCTTAGTTCAATGCTTTTGATGGACATGCAGTTTAGCCAATAAGTGCTGACTCCTAAATAACCCCACAGGAGTGAGCACAATGTTATCTATATGACACACACGTACTAGCACTGTCTAACTGTAAAAAACTGGCAAAAAGACGGTTTTAAATGGTTTAGAAATCAGTTTGAGCCTACCTAGGTTTAGCTTTCAAAAAAAGAATACCAAGAGAACAAAGCAAAATTGATGATAAAAGTAAATTGGAAAGTTGTTTAACATGGCATGCCTTATCTGAATCATGAAAGTTTAATTTTGACTAGACTGTCTTTTTTAATTAACACAATGATATTTGTATTTCTCTCAAATAAACTCTTGACATGTCTGAATAATAATAATAATAATAGAACCAGATATAATAGTAATAAAATAACTTATATTGGTCCAGCCTTGAAAAATAGGCTTATAAAAAGTATTTCATTCCCATACGTTATAATACTTACTTCCCCATTACCTATAATAGGATCTGCTAGTGCCTAATGATATAGCATTTACATTTTTCACTTTTCATAATAATGTTTTGTGTGTGACCATGAATGAATGAGATAATATTATCATTACTTGATGTCTCTCTGGCACAAGGCAATTTCCTCATATGTTGAAAAATAATGCGACAATACTTGATAAGAGATGAAGAGAACTATTTAAAGCTCTGAAGTTTTATTTTGCGGTTTGCTGTGGTTACTTGTTTCAATATGGGAATATATTTTGTTTTAAATGGACATGAAACACAACATTTTTATTTCATGTTTCACATAAAGCATTTAATAAAAAAAAAAAATCCAATTTACTTATTTGATCAAATTTGCTTAAAGGGTCAAAATTTCCAATTTACTTTTATTAACAAAATGTGCACAGTCTTTTTATATTTACACTTTTTGAGCCACCAGATCCTACTGAGCATGTGCAAGAATTCACAAAATATATACGTATATGAATTTGTGATTGGCTGATGGCTGTCACATGATATAGGGGGAGTGGAAATAGATATAACTTTGAAATATGTCAGAGAAAAATCTACTACTCACTTTAAGTTCAAACCATGGGGCCGATTTAAGAAGCTGCAAATGCAGCTGTTTCCGCGCAACCCTTCTGGTCGTAACACCGCTGCTCCTTAACTCATCCGCCATCTCTGAGGTGGCGGAGAGCAATCATCCCGATTAGATACGATCAGGATGATTGACAGCCCCTGCTAGCAGCCGATTGGCCACGGATATGCAGGGGGCGGTATTTCACAAGCATTTCACACGAAATGCTTGTGCAATGATAAATGCCGACAGTGTATGCTGTCGGCATTTATCGATGTCGGGTGAACATGATCATGTCCGCCTGACACTTGATAAATCGACCCCTGTCTGCATTCATCATTGCACAAGCATTTTGTGTGAAATACTTGTGCAATACCGCCCCCTGCAAATTGGCCGCTAGCATGGGGTGTTAATCGTATCCAATTGGGATGATTGCTGTCCGCCACCTCAGAGGTGGCGGACGATTTAAGTAGCAGTGGTCTTATGACCACTGCTTCTTAACTTCTGATTCCAGCGAGCCAATAAGCAGATTGACTGCTTCATAAATCGGCCCCTGAGTGCTATTACATTGTTTTTTTTATTATGCATTTGTTGATTATGAAAATCTTCTGTATTTAGTGGTCCTTTAATTCTTTTGGTGTCCTTTGTTTAAGGGGCATCAATAGTACTAATAGAAGCTAGTTGAACACATCTGGTGAGCCAATGACAAGATACATATATGTGCAGCAACTAATCAGCGGCTATCTCCCAGGAGTGCATTGTTGCTCCTGAGACTACCTACGTATGCTTTTTAACAAAGGATACCAAGAGAAAATGAATTACACTATCTGAAATGTGAAATAAATATATATTGGGTTTCATATTCCTTTAATTTGAGAGCAATACAAAGACTGATTACCGGAGTGTATAGATTTACACATAGTTATTTAATACCATTGTAATGGTTGCTTTATTTTCTATTATCCGTGATTTTACTTACTCCAATGTAATAAAGGTCTTAGTTAAATATAATTAAAAACGATATTTTATCAAATGTATTATTCATTGTGCATTAAACTTTGGGACTATTTATAAATAATATAAATAAAAACTAACGATATCACATGACATAAGAGATTATCCAATACATACATATTTATTCTATAATATATAAATTACAACAAAAACAACAACATTCTTTTCCAGGTTAACAGAATTGTACGTGGCCTTTTGTAGACATATTCTTTAATTAAAAAATAGATTTATCTTTATTCTTTCTGTAACAGCAAGACAAAAATGTTTAAGCAGACTTCCTATAAAAACAGTCAATTCACAGAGCTGGCTGAATAAATCATGAAAGTCATCTGCTTACATTATAATTACATCCAATACGTGTACTCTGTTTAAAATATATTCCGTTCTATAAACTGGCATAAATGAACTGGCAAATCACTTGTCAATTAACTATAATTATGTAGGAATGAGACACACCTGGAGTGGATGTAAGTGCAATGTACAAGTCAATTAAGTGTCATTTATTACAAATAAAATTCAATGATAATTAATGGCAGCTCTCATTAAACACGTCCAAGTGGTGTTCCAGCAGCAATTTTGATTTAGTGGCGAAAAAAACAAATGCCATAGCTCAATTTTGCAATTAGGAATATAACTTTTAGAGATTAACAGCTCACCTTTACAAATTATACACACTACTAACTTTTCAGCTCAAGTATATCAAGCATTTCATACAAAATATGAATTTTAACTACTGCGCTTCTAGGTTTTAACACTGAGGCTTCAGTGACCATCTACAAATGCAACTACACTGACATTATATTGATCAGAAGGGCCACCCTTAGCTAAACAAATTTGTGTGGCCTGTTACCCCAGCGCCCTAATTCCTCACCCCCTGTATGGCCCACTCCTGTCCCAACATTCAGTGTTTCCTATAAAACTAATAACACTATATATTATACCTTCTAATACCATAAACACTTCTTCATGAACTCAATTCAGGATGTAGTTTGCACCTTCTCATACTCTCTCTCCTGACATTGCGAGGCCTCCCAAAGCAAGAGACTCTGGGCGGGTGCCCTTCTCGCCCTGCCAAAGGGAAGACCTGTTAATCAGATATCCGTATTAAAAGGCCGTAAACACCACTTGCTTTTGTGTAAAAATTATTCTTGTTTTCCATACTCCCTAGGAGGCCAACAAGCAATTTCTGGTACCTTTAAGCGATGAAAATCCAAATAGTTGGTAACGACTATTTGCAGCATTTTAAAAATTTAGTTTTCAAAATATGCTTTTTGGCCTCTCTAAGGAGCATGGGAAAAAGCACAAATTTTCACAAAAATATGGAGCTGAGCGTGAAGAGGGTTAAGGAGGACTATAACATGGTCTTTAACTAAATATAATTACTTTTACAATAAGGCAGTTAAGGTGTGGTGAATGATTTCAATTAAGTGGCTTGTTTCTGGTCCAGTCTGATTTTCCTCAAAAGCAATCAACATTTTAATTTACAGTACATGTTAATTAGGAGGTCTTGGTATAGATATGATCTGGTTTTTATTGAGGAAATCAGATTCCTCTAAAAACAATTATAAAAACGCCAATTTGCCACATCATTTATTCATATGTTATCTGTCTCCCTTAAGGGCTATCTGATTTAATTAGCATCCCTGATTTAAAATGCTCTCTTTTTTTAAAATAAAATGTATCATATGTTAATTAAGAGGATTTGGAAATCTATAGAAAAGACAAGCTCTAATTTTAGCTTTAAATTCAATTAATAATACAGTAACTAAATAATAGGTAATGATGTAATCTAATGCTACCCAGTGGCTTCCAAAAAAATGTTTATAAATGATCTGTCTCTAACAGCAGTAATCTCTAAATATATGTGTATGTGTGTATATGTATATGTATGTGTGTATATGTATATGTATGTGTGTATATGTATATGTATGTGTATGTATATCTACATGTATGTGTGTGTGTATATGTATGTGTGTATATGTATGTGTATGTATATCTATATGTATGTGTGTGTATATGTATGTGTGTATATGTATGTGTATGTATATCTATATGTATGTGTGTGTGTGTATATGTATGTGTGTATATGTATGTGTGTATATGTATGTGTATGTATATCTATATGTATGTGTGTGTGTGTATATGTATATGTATGTGTGTATATGTATATGTATGTGTATGTATATCTACATGTATGTGTGTGTGTATATGTATGTGTGTATATGTATGTGTATGTATATCTATATGTATGTGTGTGTGTATATGTATGTGTGTGTGTATATGTATGTGTATGTGTATGTATATCTATATGTATGTGTGTGTGTGTATATGTATGTGTGTATATGTATATGTATGTGTATGTATATCTATATGTATGTGTGTGTGTGTATATGTATGTGTGTGTGTGTATATGTGTGTGTGTGTGTATATATATATATATATATATATATATATATATATATATAATTCAACAGGAAGAGGCTCCTACGGAACAGCAATCACTGTGAAACCCACTCACTGAGGATAAAGCAACTGGTGTTTCGGCAGCCGAAAAAACACGCCAACCACAGCGTGTATAGCACAAAAAAGAAAACTTATACAAGCGTATGGGAGACCGAAAGATTAAGGCAACAATACCAACATAGCACTAGTTTAAAGAATAAAAATGCAAAATTTTATTTCCAGACTTAAAGGGATACTAACCCCAATTTTTTTATTTCATGATTCAGATAGAGCATGCAATTTTAAGCAACTTTCTAATTTATTCCTATTATCAATTTTCTTTGTTCTAATGTTATCTTGATTTAAAAAAGCAGTAATAAAAGGTTAGGAGCCGGCCCATTTTTAGTTCAGCACATTGGTAGAGTTTGCCGATTGGTTTGCTACATTTAGCCACAAATCAGCAAGTGCTACCCTGGTGCTGAACAAAAAATGGTCTGGCTCTAAAGCTTACAGTACTGCTTTTTCAAATCAAGATAGCATGAGAACAAAGAAAAATTGATAATAGGAGTAAATTAGAAAGGTGCTTAAAATCTCATGCTCTATCTGAATCATGAAAGAAAAAAATTGGGTTTAGTATCCCTTTAAAAACTTACAATTTCAGTGGACACAAACAGAGGAGTGTAGGTAACAAGGAACACAGCCACATAGATGACGTAGGCTGTGTTCCTTGTTACCTACACTCCTCCGTTTGTGTCCACTGAAATTGTAAGTTTTTAAGTCTGGAAATAAAATTTTAAATTTTTATTCTTTGAACTAGTGCTATGGTGGTATTGTTGCCTTAATCTTTCAGTCTCCCATACGCTTGGATAAATTTTCTTTTTTGGGCTATATATATATATGTGTGTGTGTGTGTGTGTGTAAATATATATTACAATGGGTCATACTTAAACAACCATGAAACCCAAAATTTTTCTTTCATGATTCAGATAAAGAACTAGATTACGAGTGACACTATTTTTTGGCTTTTTACACGCAACGGAAATAGTGCTCATATTACGAGTTGAAAGTAAACGCGTTTGCTTGAGCACAATCAAATTTAACTAGTGACGGGTTAGCATGACTTCAGAGCTCTGGTAAACTGTTATGCAAGACAAAAAAGTAGCACAAAACACCTAAAAAATAAATGTAACCGTACAGTTACATTCATATTAACATTGATAAAAATGTTTTAAAAAAAAGTTATTAGGGTTCAATGATATGAGATCTGCGCAAAGAGCTTTAACATAGAGATACATACATACACATGTCTAAATATGTATGTATGTATATATATATGTATGTGTGTGTATGTATTTATATGTGTATATATGTATTTACAGACATATAAACACATAAATACATATGTGTACATATATATATATATATATATCCAAGTTGGTATAGCACTCACAGTAACTTATGTTTGTATATCATTCCCGGGGTGCTTTTAAAATAAATTCACGTATCCAAAGAGTAGAAAGCACTCACCGGGTCTTGCTGGCAAATATCTGTTTAATACAAATACAAAGTGACGTTTCGAGGTTGCCCCCGTCCTCATAAAATCTTTACAGAGTATTAGAAAAACTTACCCCATTTATCAGAACCCAACTCCCATCTGCGGTACTGTCGGTGGCTTTCCGGAAGTCCAGCAACCATGCGAGCGCGCCTACGTCATAGGTTGCTATGGCAACCGGACGCCGTTCAGCAAACCTGTGTTACATTAAAAGCATATTTAAAAACAAAGCAAAAAAGCATGCAGGCAGTATCGACAAGGTCTGTTACATTCCTTACAGTATATATTATCTGTGGTTCAGATGTTAAGGACCACAGTCATGTTGCAAGTACTATATATGTATAGGGCGGCATACTCATGGTACTAGTGCATGCTATATGCTATTAATAAAGGCTAGGATATAATATGTTAGAATATAGAATATGTTCTATGGGGTCAATTTATCAAGCTCCGTAACCTGTCCGCTTGCTCTGAGGCAGCGGACAGAAATCAACCCGATTGAATACGATCTGGTTGATTGACACCCCCTGATAGTGGCCGATTGGCCGCGAATCTGCAGGGGGCGGTATTGCACCAGCAGTTCACAAGAACTGCTGGTGCAATGATAAATGCCGACAGCGTATGCTGCCGGCATTTATCGATGTGTGGTGGGCATGGTTCGCTATAAAATGGGGGCCTAGTTGTCATATAAATAAAAGATTAACACAAAGTAAAATTAACGATACACATTATAAACAAACTATCATTAGTTATATTATTATATTAGTGGCACAGAGGAACCCCAACAGCTATTACAAATATGGAAAGCTGCAAAAACCATCTATGTTGGAATTATAGGAGATTTTAATTATCCCAGAAAAGATTGAGAAAATAAAACTGAATTATTTTTTTTAACATGCAATATGACAACTTCAGATAACAATCAATAGAGAAACAAGAAATAAAGCTCTACTGGATGCCAAATAATACAGAAATAATATTGAACATTAAAGTTAAAAATCATTCAGGTAACAGTTGTCATAACATGTCCCATTTTAAAATGATTTCCATAGGCAGCATTACAATGGTTCAACCAAGGCTCTTAAAGGTACACTGATTCCAAATTTTTTATTTTGTGATTCAGATAGCGCATGCAATTTTAAGCAACTTTCTAATTTACTACTATTATCAAATGTTCTTCATTCTCTTGGTATGTTTATTTGAAAAGCAAGAATGCAAGTTTAGATGCCGGCCCATTTTTGGTGAATAAACTGGGTTGTCCTTGCTGATTGGACAGCACCAATAAACAAGTGCTGTCCATGGTTCTGAACCAGCAATTTGCTGTCTCCTTAGCATAGATGCCTTTTTTTTCAAATAAGGATAGCAAGAGAACGAAGAAAAATTGATAAAAGAAGTAAATTACAAAGTTGCTTAAAATTGCATGCTCTATCTCAATCATGAAAGAAAAAAATTGGGTTCAGTGTCCCTTTAAAGGGAAAATAAAATCTTTTTTTTTCTTTTTTTTTGCTATTTAGACAGAGCATCCAGTTTTTAAAGTTTGCAATTTACTTAATTTGCTTCATTTTCATTATATTATTTGTTGGAGGGATACCTAGGTAGGTAGAGTGCACATGTGTGAAGCACTATATGGCAGCGAAAAGTGCTGCTATCTAATGCTTTTACTAATGTATAACATTCTTGCAAAACTGCTGCAGACACGTGCACCATCCTGAACTTAACTCCATGCATTTCAACAAAGGATACCAAGAGAATGAAGAAAATTTGATAATAGAATTAAATAGAAAGTTGTTTAAAATAACATTCTCTATTGTACCCATGAAAGGAAACTTTTTGGTTTCATGTCCCTGTAAAGGGATAGTCTACTTGAAAATATTTATATTTTAAAAAGATAGATGATTATACTTTTTACCTCTATGAGTACCCTGTATCTAAGCCTCTGCAGACTGCCCCCTTATCTTAGTACTATTTACAGACTTGTGTTTTACCCAGTTACTGCTAACTAGACGGGAGTGAGAACAATGTTATCTATACGACATACATGAACTAGCATTGTCTGGTTGTGAAAAGCTAATAAAATGCACTGAGATGAGAAGCAGCCTGCAGGGGCTTAGAGATTTAGAGGTTTAAAGGTTTTAAAGTATATTAATATAACAATGTTCCATGTGCAAACCTGGGGAATGTGTACTGAAAGTGTTATATTTCTTTTTTAAACAATAAAAAAAAAAGTAGACTGTCCCTTTAACTAAAAAGAGCAAGTTTTATTTTCAGTTTTAAGACATCTTTAAAAATTCATAAATTGTGGCAATTTATTATGAAAGCGAAACACAAAAGATAAATGGAGAAAGTATAATGCCTTTTTGAATATATATAAATGTCAATACAAAATATATAGATATAAAGTAAAAAAAAAATGAAATCTTAATTTTGCTCAATAAAAATATATTAGGAAAAATCAGAAACATAGAAACACACCCCATTGCAAAGTAACTCACTAACATCTAAACCCCCTAACCTAATACCCCCTAAGGTAGCCCAAAATAAACTAACCTTAACTGTAAAAAAAACTTTAAAACAAAAATTATCTGAAAAAATAAAAAAAAACTAACCTTACCTTTAAAAATAAAAAAAAAAACATAACCTTACCTTTAAACTAACAAATCTAACATCACTGGGGAAAAAAAGCCTAACATTACAAAAAAAATACCATTACAGAAAACAGCAAATTACCAAAAACAAAGATATGTATGCCTATTCTAAAGCCACATCCCAAAATAAAAAACTTATACAAACACTAAACTAGAGAAATAGCCTTTAAAAGGCAAAGTAGCTCTTTTTCTTAAAAAAAAAAAGCCTACAAACAAAAAGGCTATCTAAAAAAATGACTCTAAAAATTGCCCTGAAAAGGATATTTGGCTGGGCATTTAGCTATACCCCAAAGATGGTACTCAACAAAGATGTATCCATGCAGCGACAATCATCTTATCTTCATCCCAGCGGCACTCTTCATCCATCTTCTTTTCTTCCGTCGCCAACGTCCTCTTCATATCATGGTCAACAGCCGCACACAGAATTTTGAATGCATTGAACCCTTGCATTCCTATTGGTTGATTTTCAAATTCAAATCAGCCAATAGAATTAAAGCTTTCAAAATTCAGTGTGCGGCTGGTGACTGCATGAAGAGGACGTCAAGGAAGGAAGATCAATCTAGAGTTAACCAATTTAGGGCAATGAGACTAAAACCTGATAATGAGTACATACAAATCTTGTTAAATGGATTTTACCTATGTATTAAATATTAATTATCTGGATTTCCTTCCAAATGTATAAACCAAATAAATTTGTTCACAAAATATGTCCAATACTCCATGTGTTGGACTACGGCAAAGCACTATACGCCGGCTCCACCATCAAACTCCAAAAGAGACTCCAACGTATCCAGAACGCCTCAGCCAGACTCATTCTCGACATCCCTCGCCAATGCCACATAACCGAACACCTAAGGAACCTTCAATGGCTCCCCATCAACAATCGCCTTCAAACTCCTTACCCACGTGTTCAAGGCCCTACACAACATCGGACCCGAATACATCAACCACCGCGTAAATTTCTACACCACAGACAACTCCGATCGGCCGACCAAGCACTCACAGTCATCCCCCGCATCAGCAAAGCCACAGCGGGCGGAAGATCCTACTCCCACATGGCAGCAAAGACATGGAACACCCCGCCCCACTGCTCCTCAGACAATCCACCTCCCTTACAAAGTTTAGAAAGGACCTCAAAACCTGACTCTTCGACTAAATGCCCATCCCCTCCCCCCATTCTCCTATCTGCTTTCCCATAGCACCTTGAGAAACTCAGGGGTGATTAGTTTGCGCTCTATAAGTACCCAATAGATAGATAGATAGATGTGTTTGTGTATATATATATATATACAGGGAGTGCAGAATTATTAGGCAAGTTGTATTTTTGAGGATTAATTTTATTATTGAACAACAACCATGTTCTCAATGAACCCAAAAAACTCATTAATATCAAAGCTGAATAGTTTTGGAAGTAGTTTTTAGTTTGTTTTTAGTTATAGCTATTTTAGGGGGATATCTGTGTGTGCAGGTGACTATTACTGTGCATAATTATTAGGCAACTTAAGAAAAAACAAAGATATACCCATTTAAATTATTTATTTTTACCAGTGAAACCAATATAACATCTCAACATTCACAAATATACATTTCTGACATTCAAAAACAAAACAAAAACAAATCAGTGACCAATATAGCCACCTTTCTTTGCAAGGACACTCAAAAGCCTGCCATCCATGGATTCTGTCAGTGTTTTGATCTGTTCACCATCAACATTGCGTGCAGCAGCAACCACAGCCTCCCAGACACTGTTCAGAGAGGTGTACTGTTTTCCCTCCTTGTAAATCTCACATTTGATGATGGACCACAGGTTCTCAATGGGGTTCAGATCAGGTGAACAAGGAGGCCATGTCATTAGATTTTCTTCTTTTATACCCTTTCTTGCCAGCCACGCTGTGGAGTACTTGGACGCGTGTGATGGAGCATTGTCCTGCATGAAAATCATGTTTTTCTTGAAGGATGCAGACTTCTTCCTGTACCACTGCTTGTAGAAGGTGTCTTCCAGAAACTGGCAGTAGGACTGGGAGTTGAGCTTGACTCCATCCTCAACCCGAAAAGGCCCCACAAGCTCATCTTTGATGATACCAGCCCAAACCAGTACTCCACCTCCACCTTGCTGGCGTCTGAGTCGGACTGGAGCTCTCTGCCCTTTACCAATCCAGCCACGGGCCCATCCATCTGGCCCATCAAGACTCACTCTCATTTCATCAGTCCATAAAACCTTAGAAAAATCAGTCTTGAGATATTTCTTGGCCCAGTCTTGACGTTTCAGCTTGTGTGTCTTGTTCAGTGGTGGTCGTCTTTCAGCCTTTCTTACCTTGGCCATGTCTCTGAGTATTGCACACCTTGTGCTTTTGGGCACTCCAGTGATGTTGCAGGTCTGAAATATGGCCAAACTGGTTGCAAGTGGCATCTTGGCAGCTGCAAGCTTGACTTTTCTCAGTTCATGGGCAGTTATTTTGCGCCTTGGTTTTTCCACACGCTTCTTGCGACCCTGTTGACTATTTTGAATGAAACGCTTGATTGTTCGATGATCACGCTTCAGAAGCTTTGCAATTTTAAGAGTGCTGCATCCCTCTGCAAGATATCTCACTATTTTTGACTTTTCTGAGCCTGTCAAGTCCTTTTTTTGACCCATTTTGCCAAAGGAAAGGAAGTTGCCTAATAATTATGCACACCTGATATAGGGTGTTGATGTCATTAGACCACACCCCTTCTCATTACAGAGATGCACATCACCTAATATGCTTAATTGGTAGTAGGCTTTCGAGCCTATACAGCTTGGAGTAAGACAACATGCATAAAGAGGATGATGTGGTCAAAATACTCATTTGCCTAATAGTTCTGCACTCCCTGTATATATATATATATATATATATATGTGTGTGTGTCTAATAATTGAATGAACTAGATACCTTTAACTAGAAAATACATAACCTAAGATGGCAGCGATAAGCAGCCTGCATACCAAATAGGTAATACAACGTTAAACCATTTTAAGGCAATTCAACAACTTTGTTCTATAGGTTTTGAAGTAGATGAACAGAGTTTTTTTGAAAGATACAATGATGCTAATCAAAGATAGGACACATATAAAAGATCAAAAAATCTTAGTAGCTTTTATATTTTATTATCTGAACATTAAATAAAATCAGTAAGGATTGTAAAAGTAGAATTTCAATCATGACCTAACTGTTAAATCTACAGCATAAAAAGTACTTATTTAAAATGATAATCAAATGCTGCAAATGGAATTGCTTTCATTTTAATGTCTTAAAGGGACATAAAACCTAAACATTTTAAACAACTTTCCAATTTACTTCTGTTATCCAATATGCTTTGTACTCTGGATATCCTTTGTTGAAAGTGATACCTAGGTAGGCTCAGAAACAGCAATGCACTGCTGCAAACTAGCTGCTGATTGGTGACTGCACAAATATGCCTCTTGTTATTGGTTAACCTACTGTGTTCAGCTAGCTTCCTGTAATGCAATGGTGTTCCTTCAACAAAGAATACCAAAGGCATGCAGTAAAATTGCTAATTGAAGCAAATTGGAAAGTTGTTTATAATGATATGCTCTATCTGAAACATCAAAGAAAAATGTGGGTTTCATGCCCCTTTTAAAGGGACACGAAACTCAATTTTTTTTCTTTCATGATTCAGATAGAACAAGCAATTTTAAACAACTTTCTAATTTACTTCTGTTATCTATTTTGCGTCATTCTCTTGATACCCGTTGCTGAAAAGCATATCTAGATAGGCTCAGTAGCTGCTGATTGGTGGCTGTACATAGATGCCTCATGTGATTGGCTCACCAATGTGCATTGCTATTTCTTCAGCAAAGGATATCTAAAGAATGAAGCAAATTAGATAATAGAAGTAAATTGGAATGTTGTTTAAAATTGTATTCTCTATCTGAATCATGAAAGAAAATTTTTGGGTTTAGTGTCCCTTTAAGTCTAACAAGTCTTGCAGGTATTACAGTTATTGCACCTAGTAAGTCAAATGTGGATCTTCATAAAATGATAGGAAATATGTCTCTCTGTATCACTTGTAAATTAAACAAGATTATCCTAGATCTGTTGCCATAATGTATGATCGATTAATGCAATTTTTCAAATGCTTTCAAATTTATATCAAACATTTATATCTTACTTCCACAAATGTACTAGTCTTTATGAAAGTTATATTTCCACATACATATACCCATATGGATATTCATTTTGTAGTTTTACAATGTGCTCCTTCACTCACTAAAAGGGACAGTCTACTACAGAATTGTTATTGTTTAAAAAGATAGATAATCCCTTTATTACCCATTCCTTGGTTTTGCATAAACAACACGGTAATATTAATACACTTTTTACCTCTGCCATTACCTTGTATCCAAGCTTCTGCAGTCTGCCCCCTTATTTAAGTTCTTTTGACAGACTTGCATTTTAGCCATTTAGTGCCCTCTCATAAGTAACTTCACGGGCGTGAGCACAATGTTATCTATATGGGACACGTTAAATAACGCCCTATAGCGGTGAAAACTGTCAAATGCATTCAGATAGGAGGCGGCCTTTAAGGGCTTAGAAATTAGCATATGAGCCTACCTAGGTTTCGCTTTCAACTAAGAAAATCAAGAGAACAAAGCAAATTTGATGATAAAAGTAAATTGGAAAGTTGTTTAAAACTACCTGCCCTATCTCAATCATGAAAGTTTAATTTTGACTAGACTGTCCCTTTAAGAAAGGCTTTACATTCAGTCATTAAAGCATAATATAACACAAAAACATTTAGCACTTAAAATGATGCTTTTATATCATACACGTCACGTGAAAGGTTAAAATAAAGCTCTTTAGTTTGAATTTGAAACTAACTGGAAGTAAACAACTAGTTTGGGGAGTAGAAGCTCATTGGCTGATATGGATAAAAAACAAAGCTCTAATGGTGGACAATGACAAACCCAGCAACTACAAAAAAAATAAAAATAAAATAATGTTCAGCACTAGAACATCCATTAAAAAAAATGGAACAAAGGAAACATAAAAATAAATACTTTTTACGGCTGGTATGAAAAATTGCTATTGGTGAAAAGTGACACACCCCATAAATATAAAAAAAAACATATTTTTTCAGGACTGGAACATTCATTTTTAAAAGAGACAAACATTGTAGTGCAGATATAAATGCCCTTATTTAACTTAAACGAAGGGGAAAAATGACTTGATATATTAACTGGGGTACCTGGTTATTCTCATTAATAGCAGCTCTGAAGCCTCTGACCCCTGCTTCTCTGTCTTTTTGTCAGACAATTCAAATATGTAACATTTTTTGCAGCACTATATATAGATATTTTACAGTCATAGGAGTACATTATAGTTCTTACACTAACAAATGATTGCAATATTATGTGACAGGCATCAGCCAATCACAGACTCATATGTAAACATTATGAATACACTTGCAGGTGTTCAGTAGGATCTTAGGATCTGGTGCCTCAGAATGTGTGCAAATAAAAATACTGAGCACAAATTGATATTGAAAGTAAATTGCAAAGTTTTTTTAAAATGGTAATCTCTGAATCATGAAAGTTTTTTGTTTTGTTTTTTACTTAAAGGGACACTAAACACAAAAAATGTATTTAATGATTCAGGTAGAGCATACCATTTTAAACAACATTCCAATTTACTTCTATTATCTAATTTGCTTAATTCGTTAGATATCATTTGTTGAAAAAATAGCAATGCATATGGGTGAACCAATCACACAAGACATATATGTGCAGCCACTAATCAGCAGCTACTGAGCCTATCTAGATATGCTTTTCAGTAAAGGATAAAAAGCGAATGAAGCAAATTAGATAATAGAAGTAAATTAGAAAGTTGTTAAAAATTGCATGTTCTTTCTAAATCATGAAAGAAAAACATTAGGTGTCATGTCCTTTTAGTTGTTCCTTTAAAAAAATTGGGGGCCGATGCTGAAGATGGCGACCGCTAACCGCATTAGGCAATTTTTGGAGCCAGATTTTTTCTTCTGAAAGTGCAACACACAAAGATCTGTACATATCAAGATCTTAGTCTGTTGCACTTTCAAAGGAATAAATCCAGATCTGAAAATTGAAAAATGTGTGAGCGCCATCTTTCTAGTTCAGATTGGCCCAAATGTCACGTATACACCCCCCCTAGTAGGTGTATTTTATGCTCTGACCTGCAGCTAGAGAGGTTAAAGGGACACTCAAGTCAACATTAAACTTTCATGATTCAGATAGAGAATGCAATGATAAACAACTTCCTAGTTTACTTCCATTAACAAAATGTGCAGTCTTTTTATATTTACACTTTTTGAGTCACCAGCTCTTACTGAGCATGTGCAAGAATTCACAGAATATATGTATATGCATTTGTGATTGGCTGATGGCTGTCACATGATACAGGGGGGGTGGACATAGACATAACTTTGAAATTTGTCATAAAAAATCTACTACTCATTTAAAGTTAAGACTAATGGGCCGATTTATTAAATGTCGGACGGACATGATCCGCTGTCAGCATTTAACATTGCACAAACATTTCTAGTGAAATGCTTGTGCAATTCCGACCCTTGCCGCTAGCAGGGGGTATCCGATCGCGATGATTGCTGTCCGCCGCCTCAGAGGTAGCGGATGAGTTAAGTAGCAGTGGTCTTACGACTTCTGCTTCTTAACTCTTGTTTCCAGAGATCTGGAAACTATGGGGGTAGATTACAGGACCCGTTGCTTGTTAAATCTACCCCAAGTGCTATTGCATTGCCTTTTTATCATGCATTTACTGATTATTGAAATCTACTGTATTTACTGGTCCTTTAACAAGCTTACAATCTAAACAAATAATTGACAGCTGTCTATATCCCAAAATATAAAACTAAAATTGGCCACAACACAATATTTTCAGCACTAAATATACAGTAAACACTTTGTAATTAAAATACTTTTTTCTGCAGTCTTGTAATGAATTAACACAATGAGTGAGAAGACCAGCCGCTGTCATTATGTTAGCAAAATAACCATTGTTTTGCAGTTCCTTGTCTAAAAATCTCAGTTGAAATGAATTAGAAATGGATTTGTGGAAAGGTTAGGTTTTTGAAGCCTGCCATGTACCCTTCTGGTTGTAAGAAATGGAACGTTTATTTCTCAGACTAAGGGGACGAATTATTAGTGTGCAGGACGCATGATCCGCTGTAGCAGATCATATCTGCCGCACATCGATAAATGCCGACAGCATACATTGGCCCCTATTTAAGAAAGTCTGGCGGACCTGATCCAACAATGCGCATCAGGTCCGCCAGACCTCGCTGACTACTAGAGCTGCTGGTGCAACGCCGCCCCCTGCAGACTCGCGGCCAATCGGCTGCCAGCAGGGGGTGTCAATCAACCCGATCTTACTCGATCGGGTTGATTTCCGGCAATGTCTTTCCGCCTGCTCAGAGCAGGCGGACAGGGTTATGAAGCAGCGGTCTTTGTGACCGCTGTTTCATAACTGCTGTTTCTGGCGAGCCTGTAGGCTCGCCAGAAACACGGGGCATCAAGCTCCGTTCGGAGTTTGATAGATAGGCCCCATTGTCTGCATTTATCATTGCACAAGCAGTTCTCATGAAATGCTTGTGCAATACCGCCCTCTGCAGATTTGCAGCCAATCGTCCGCTAGCAGGGGGTGTCAATCATCCCGAACGTATCTGATCAGAATGATTGCTGTCCATCGCCTCAGAGGTGGCGGACGAGTTAAAGGGACATGAAACCCAAATTTTTTCTTTCACGATTTAGAAAGAGCATACAATTATAAACAACTTTCTAATTTACTTCTATTATCTATTTTGCTTCATTCTCTTAATATTCTTTGCTGAAAAGCATATCTAGATATGCTTAGTAGCTGCTGATTGGTAGCTGCACATAGAGGCCTCCTGTGATTGGTTCACCGTGTGCATTGCTATTTCTTCATTAAAGTATATCTAAAGTATGAAGCAAATTAGGTAATAGAAGTAAATTGGAATGTTGTTTAAAATTGTATTCTCTACCTTAAAGGGACACTGTACCCAAATTTTTTCTTTTGTAATTCAGAAAGAGCATGCAATTTTAAGCAACTTTCTAATTTACTCCTATTATCAATTGTTCTTCGTTCTCTTGCTATCATTATTTGAAAAAAAGGTATCTAAGCTTTTTTTTGGTTTCAGTACTCTGGACAGCACTTTTTTTATTGGTGGATGGATTTATCCACCAATCAGCAAGGACAACCCAGGTTGTTCACCAAAAATGGGCCGGCATCTAAACTTACATTCTTGCATTTCAAATAAAGATACCAAGAGAATGAAGAAAATTTGATAATAGGAGTAAATTAGAAAGTTGCTTAAAATTTCATGCTCAATCTGAATCATGAAAGAAAAATTTTGGGTACAGTGTCCCTTTAATCATGAAAGAAAATGTTTGGGTATAGTGTCCCTTTAAGGAGCAGCCGTCTTAAGACCGCTGCTTCTCAACTCCTGTTTCCGGCTAACCTGAAGGCTCAGCGAAAACAAATGCATACAGGGCTTGATAAATCGCCCCCTATTAGTCAACATAGAATTTGTGACTTGTTGCACTACACATAATTAAAGATTTAAGATTCAAATCTTGAAGTGTTTCTGTTCATTTAAGGACAAAACAATAGAAGCCATTATCAGTATCCATTTTTTAATGGAGAAATCCTCTGCATACAATACTTTTTTACTTCCTTCCAAGAGAATTTTCATGGACGCTCTGTTATAGTGACTTGCATGGACTGTTATCTGCTTATCTATTTTGCCATTCTTAGTATCTATTCAATATCTACTTCAAACTTTAAACTTTGCAAATTTTCTTTAAATCTTCTTCCCTCCAGTTACAAATCATAACTTATTGATAAAGTTTTTTTTCCCTGGAAAACAACTAAATTGAATTTGCCTATAGTAGTAGCAATAGTCTAAAAATGTTTTAAAGGGTCATTAAACACTAAATAAATGCTAGATAGAATGATGCATTTGAAGAAACGATTAGCCTGAAAATAACATGTAAATGTATTTTTTTAAAGTTTCATTAGCTGTTTAAATATTGAAAAAATAAGTGTAAAGTTTTAGGGGCCGAATTATCAAGCTCCGAATGGTTGCTCCGGTTTCTGCGCGAGCCTTTAGGGTCGCCGGAAACAGTTGTTAGGAAGCAGTGGTCTAAAGACCGCTGCTCCATAACTTGTCCACTGCCTCTGAGGCTGCAGTCTTCAATCCGCCCGATCCTATACGATCGGGCTGATTGACACCCCCTGCTGGCAGCCAATTGGCCGCAAATCTGCAGGGGGGGCGACATTGCACAAGCAGTTCACCAGAACTGCTTGTGCAATGATAAATGCCTACAGCGTATGCTGTCGGCATTTATAGATGTGCGGTGGACATTTTATGCTATATTGTATCATGTCCATCTGCACTTTAGTAAATCTGCCCCTTAGTGTCTATAAAACAATGGGAGCTGCCATGTTGTAACTTAGGTTACCTTCTCTGCTGTTGCCAATTAGAGACAGTTATAATTATAAATAGGTCTCTAGAGTGTGCAGCCAATGGCTGTGTGGAATATAATAGTGTTCTGCAATTCCATTTCTAGCACAAACTGAAGACCTCACATTTTCAGAATTGAATTACAGGAAGAGGGAACAAAATAAATAATGAACATATATTGCCATGGTTTTTTATATATACAATTTATCATCTTATATTACCATCTCAAAGTGTTTAATGTCCCTTTAAGATGGTAATGGAGTTTCTATCTGAATAATTCAGTATTGAGATTAAATGAGTTTTAAGATTTATTAAGATGGTAAAACATCTGTCTCTCTTATTTCTCATAAAGGTACACCTTTGTTATTCTATTTTTAAATTATGTTAAGCAGCTTAGTATGGATATTAATAATGATTGCATTACACTTTGGAGACTATTGATGACTCACACATTATTACCTAGCAGAGTAAATAATATTAAAGGGATACTAAAGTCAAAATGAATCTTTCATGATTTAGATAGACTTTCTAATTTACTTCCATTTTTAAATTGTGCACAACCTTTTTATATACACACTTTGTAAGACACCAGCTCCTATTGATCATGTGCAAGAGTTCACACTGTATATGTATATGAGCCTGTTATTGGCTGATGGTTGTCACATGATACAGGGGGCTAGCAAATTAAAGGGACAGTCAACACTAGAATTTTTGTTGTTTTAAAAGATAGATAATCCCTTAATTACCCATTCCCGTTTTGCATAACCAACACAGTTATAATAATATACTTTTTACCTCTGTGATTACCTTGTAGACTGTATACCCTTATTTCAGTTCTTTTGACAGGCTTGCATTTTAGCCAATCAGTGCTCACTCCTCGGTAAATTCACGTCCATGAACTCAATGTTATCTATATGAAATACATGAATTAATGCCATCTAGTGGTGAAAAACTGTCAAAATGCTTTTAGATTAGAGGCGGTCTTCAAGGTCAAAGAAATTAGCATATGAACTTCCTAGGTTTAGCTTTCAACTAAGAATACCAAGAGAACAAAGCAAAATTGACAATAAAAGTAAATTGGAAAGTTGTTTAAAATTACATGCCCTATCTGAATCATGAAAGGTTTTTTTGGACTTGACTGTCCCTTTAAAGTAAATGTTAAAATTGGTAACAAAAAATCTAGTCGTTTAAAATTCAGAGTAAGTGCTGTTGCTTTTGTCTTTTTGTTATGTACATGTTGATTGTGCAGTTCTACTGCATTTAATGATTCTTTAATAATAATAAGCAAAAAGTATATAAGTCTTCCCCCAAAATGACCACTATCCAAATGTAACTTATCTAAAGAAATATGCAATAAATAATTTACTTAAAGGACATTATAGTACGAAAATTACATTCTCTGATTCATAATAATGTAATGTTATCACTATCAACCCTATAAGTCTGTGTATTTAACCCTACAAAAGGGTTAAGCACATAGTTAAACTGCCACTCGGGAGAATTGTTTGTACTGAGTGGATACGGCCAGTGAACCGACATCAGTGGCAGTTGCACTTTAAAGGGACATGAAACCCAAATTTTTTCTTTCATGATTTAGAAGGAGCATACAATTATAAACATCTTTCTAATTTACTTCTATTATCTATTTTGCTTCATTCTCTTGATATTCTTTGCTGAAAAGCATATCTAGATATGCTTAGTAACTGCTGATTGGTAGCTGCACATAGATGCCTCCTGTGATTGGTTCACTGTGTGCATTGCTATTTCTTCATTAAAGTATATCTAAAGAATAAAGCAAATTAGGTAATAGAAGTAAATTGCAATGTTGTTTAAAATTATATTCTCTACCTTAATCATGAAAGAAAATGTTTGGGTATAGTGCCCCTTTATTGTTCCTTTAAGCAATGTGTTTTCTTAGTCCATGTTTAAGTTTTTTAAAATTAAGTATTTCATCTTCAGTTTAAGGTATTAGGGTCAATTTATTAAATGGCGAGCGGATATGATTTGCTATAGTGAAATGCTTGTGCAATGCCGCCCCCTGCTCACCGGCGGCCAATCGGGTGTTAGCAGGGGGTGTCAGTCATCCCGATCGGATCGGGGTGATTTCAGTCTGCAAATCACAAAATCAGGAAACATGCCAAGCACCCGAAGTATTAATATGTTAAAACTTGCACTTTATTGGTATTACAACATTAAAATTAGTATAAAATGGAAGAGAATGTGTGATTTTAGTCTACCACATTGGAATGTGAAATATTTACAGTCAATACGCAGTATAAATTTTATTAAATATGAATATTACACAAATATGCTTTTACATGTTTACATCTACTTGACCTCAGAACTTCAATGCACTTATATTTACTTTGTTAAAGCTCGTATACACAGGCCCTCGCAGGGTATTGTGGGGAATGAAGTGCAGTACCTATAAACCCTTTTTTTTATTTTATTTTTTATTTTGTTTTAAAAAAAAATTCCGTAGTGTAGTGGTCCCAACACCTCCCCCCCTCCCGCGATCGCCAATTAATACCACCCCGCACCCCAAACCCCTTTTCTGTAGTGTAGCTGCCCCATCCATCCTTGTTCCTTGAAAAAAAAAATCTGTAGTGTAGGGTTCACCCACTCCCTTCCCTCCCCCCTCCGCTGCTAAGCTGCCCTGCCGCCAACATCTCCCGCCAGCCCTAGTAGAAGATCGTTACAGCCGGTGACACACACCTTTTTTTAATCATTTAAAAAAAAAAGATTTTTATTTGAATTATTTAGTGTAGTGGTCCCAACACCTCCCACCTCCCAATTTTTTTCTTTCATGATTCAGATAGAGCATGGCATTTTAAGGAACTTTCTAATTTACTCCTATTATCAATTTTTCTTTGTTCTTTTGCTATCTTTATTTTAAAAGCAGGAATGTAAATCTTAGCAGCCAGCCCATTTAAGGTTCAGCACCATGGATAGCGCTTGCTTATTGGATGCTTACATTTACCCACCAATAAGTAAGCATAACCCAGGTTCTCAACCAAAAATGGGCGGGCTCCTATGCATCATATTCCTGCTTTTTAAATAAAGATAGCAAGAGAACAAAGAAAAATTGATAATAGGAGTAAATTAGAAAGTTGCTCAAAATTGCATACTCTATCTGAATCATGAAAGAAAAAAATTGTGTTTAGTGTCCCTTTAACAGCCGAGAGTGCTGGAGTTTCCTGAAGCTTTCTTGCGCCACGCTGCGGTTTCTCCTTAAAGGGACACTGAACCCAATTTTTTCTTTTGTGATTTAGATAGAGCATGCAATTTTAAGCAACTTTCTAATTTACTCCTATTATCAATTTTTCTTCGTTCTCTTGCTATTTTTATTTGAAAAAGAAGACATCTAAGCTTTTTTTTTAATCAGACTCTGGACAGCAGTTTTTTATTGGTTGATGAATTTATCCACCAATCAGCCAGAACAACCCAGGTTGTTCACCAAAAATGGGCCGGCATCTAAACTTACATTCTTGCATTTCAAATAAAGATACCAAGAGAATGAAGACAATTTGATAATAGGAATAAATTAGAAAGTTGCTTAAAATTTCATGCTCTATCTAAATCATGAAAGAAAAAAATTTGGGTTCAGTGTCCCTTTAAGGCCAGGCATGTTGTCTTGCACAGTCTCTACTGTGCATGACTGCGTTGGCCAAACATACTTGGCCTTTTATAATATAGGATATATATATATATCTATATATGTGTACATATGTAAGTGTTTATATGTGTATATATGTCTGTAAATACATATATACACACATATAAATACATATGTATACATATATAGACATATATTGATACATAAAGAGATATATACATGTCTTAAGATGTATATGTTAAAGCCCTTTGCCTGCTCTAAAGACCGCTGCTGCATAACTTGTCTGCCTGCTCTGAGACCGCGGACATCAATCAACCTGATCGAATACGATCGGGTTGACTGACACCCCCTGCTAGCGGCCATTTGGCACCAGCAATTAACAAGAACTGCTGGTGATTGGCACCAGCAATTAACAAGAACTGCTGGTGATTGGCACCAGCAATTAACAAGAACTGCTGGTGCAATGATAAATGCCGACAGCGTATGCTGTCAGCATTTATCAATGTGCCGCGAACATGATACACTACTTTGTATCATGTCCGCTCGCACATTGATAAATATACCCCATAGAATTCTGCTCTATTTTTATTTTTATTGATGTAAGTTGCTCAGGGTTTAGAATGGCAATTTCATGAGCAGTAAAGCGGTGCTCATTTCAAAGACACTTATATAATCCATATACCTTACTTAGGAAAAAACTTCCTATTTACTTTAAACAATTTTTTTTAATGTAAAGGCAAAACAGATTTAACTATTTTGTTCTTTTTCATTGGTTTCGATTCTCGCCAACTGCTAGATGGGCTGAAATGCATTGATATCCAAAGTATTACATGATGTGCCAGCTAAAATTTAAAACGGCAAAAAAAATGTTTATTTCTATGCTTACTTCTATCCTTAGTGGTGGTACCCTGCTTAAAATATAAATTAAGGAACACTTCAGTATAAACCCATTTATGCCTTTAGTATATACATTTAAAAAAAAAACTAACCACAAAAGCAATTTTTCAAATGTATGTTTTTTGTTCTTGTATGCAATTTTTAAATCTAAAGTCTCTTTATTTTACTTTTAACTTACCACCATGTGTAGCATGGACCCAAAATCCAATTTGGTCATTGATTTTTTTTTTCTACTTGAAGGGCCAAATTCTGACATGGAATAACCCTGTAATACCTGATTTCTTCATTAGTAACAAATCAAGAATGGTTTAAAAATCAATAAAGTGTTTTCCCACCCTATCAAATTACAGCTAACTGATCAGAAGAGGCAGACGAATAACATGGATGTCTATCATTAAACAAGAGCTGTCTTTCTTGAAGAGATGGTGACTTCAAAAAGGTTCCACAATGCTGGTGGTGATCTGCATGTGTGCAAGCACAGTGGCAAGGGTCAAGTCCTACAAAAAAAAGTGTGGGAACTCACCAAGACTTCCACCCCTCCTCACAATTAATGTTTTTATACACACACACACCTACATACACAAGCACTGTATTTATATGTATATAATCTATACACTTTGGTTAAAGAAAAAAATTAAAACCATTGAAGGGTTGAATGGTTGCCTGAGACTCCTCCTCTCTCACAGAGTCTTACTCACTAAAGGAGCAGTAATCCTATTTATTATGAGGGGAGTTAAACAACTCCAGAGGAAGCCACACAGAAATGTAAGCAACCTGTGTTCCACGCAGTGTGGCTTGATCACACAGCAGGACCACTGGCAGGCTTGCATTTAGTGTATTGTAGGAAGTGCCCATTACTAGAGGATCTCACTATCCCTCTAACCTACTGGTTTTCAAACCTGTCCTCAGGCCTCCCCAACAGGCAAGATTTTCTATATTACCTTGGGTGAGAGCAGGTAAAATAACATGTTTCCTAATCAGATTATTATTATTTCACCTGTCTCTAGTTCAGAGATCCTCAAAATCTAGCCTGTTAGGGAGGGCTGAGGACAGGTTTGAAAACCAGTGATCTAACCAGACTGCTCCAGCTGCTCCTCCTCCTCTGAAGCGTTTCTGTTCTCTTTACAGGAGTAACTTAGTTTCACCTGCAAAAATAGTGCAGGAACTCAGTTCCCATGCGTTTCCGCTCTACTTGACCCCTGCACAGTGGTGCTCACACTATAAACTCCATTGACAAACTCCAACAGGTGTTTAAATATTCTGCTGTTTCATATGACCAAAGACCTGGATATTCCTAACACTCTAATTTGATCTCTTCCACCAGTCCTGTGTCTAATCGCCATAATTGGTTTCTAGGTTATCTATCTGTCAATCTCCCATCTGATAAAGAAACTTGCTTTTCTACTGAGATTTTGTAGAAGATTTTTATTTTTGAATTTCTTAATATCTTATTCAATTGAACATACTTTTCTATGAAACTTCTACAAAAGCGCAAATAAAGCATGTTAGAAAAAAAAGATAAATAGGCTGACATGTCTACTTTTTTTTTATATATAAACCAGCTTTATTTAATAATTTACAATCCAAATTGGATATACATACCAGTTTCATTTTCCAATGTAAAGAGAATAACATGATAAAATACGCTAAATAAAAATAAGAAGCCACAAAAAAAAAACAATTAAAGGGACACTGAACCCAAAATTTTTATTTTGTGAATCAGATAGAGCATGCAATTTTAAGCAACTTTCTAAATACTTCTATTATCAAATTTCCTTCATTCTCTTGGTATCTTTATTTGAAAAGCAAGAATGTAAGTTTAGCTGCCGGCCCATTTTTGGTGAACAACCTGGGTTGTTCTTGCTGATTGGTGGATACATTCACCCACCAATAAACAAGTACTGTCCAGTGTCTGAACCAAAAATTGACTGGCTGCTTAGCTTAGATGCCTTCTTTTTCAAATAAAGATAGCAAGAAAACGAAGAAAAATTGAAAATAGGAGTAAATTAGAAAGTTGCGTAAAATTGCATGCTCTATCTGAATCACAAAAGAAAAAACTTGGGTTCAGTGTCCCTTTAAGCTTAATAGCAATCTATACAACTAAGGCACCACTTATGGTGTTAATATTATTAAAGGGACAGTCAAGTCCAAAAAAAACTTTAATGTTTCAAATAGGGCATGTAATTTTAAACAACTTTCCAATTTACTTTTATCACCAATTTTGCTTTGTTCTTTTGGTATTCTTAGTTGAAAGCTAGACCTAGGAAGGCTCATATTGTCAGGATTTTACCATTCTGTACCTTTAACTACTAATTATCATACTGCTATTTAAGGCTCCACCTACTGTTGAACGTTGCTTGGTAATTTGTTCAGTCACCCACTGTTCCTGAACACTTCGCACCCAGCTATTCCCTCCTGTTTAAGTTGGGATTTCCTGCTACTGATGCTAGTTCCTGTTACTCAAGTCTTGTGGTTTTGCAGCTCCACAACTTTGTTCCTGTCTCTCTCGCTGCTTGCTTCCTGCTTACTCGCATGCTGGTCCGTTGGCGTGTGACGTCACTAGGTGAAACCGCAGCCGCCACACACTCTCACTGAATCTCGGCACACGCTGTGTGCATTTCTTCTCCGGTAACTCCGCTTCTGCTCCACTCTGAGGATACTATTTGGGAAGTCGGTTTGTATGTATTATCATCAGGATTACCGGTCTGTATTACCAATTTACAAATAAGGATATCTTGCCTTTCATGTCATTTGCTACTGCTTGCCTCAAATAATCAAGTAATCAAGTTTACCTGCCATACTAAGCTATTAACCAGTATATCTCATGCACTTGCTGTTACATGAACTATTCCGCTTGTGATTCTCTATATTGACTTGCACAGTGACTTTTGCCGTATCTATCATTTGCCTAAATAGCACTGCTCCATTTGCATTAACCTCTGATGAACTTTATGTGCTTAAACTGACTTTAACCCAACAACTACTCTCAAACTGCATATCTCTTATCTGGTTGTAAATAACCAACGAAGCTACCCTGCACAACTCTATCTAAAGTGTGTGTGTGTGCCTGTGCAAGTTATGTAAATATTTTATATGTGTGTGATGCGAGTCTACAACTAATTTGGATGTGAATAAGCTTCTCCCTAAACTTTGGATTCTGAGTTATCCTACATTACCATACAATATTACTGTTTAGCTCATATCCAACTCCTTTTGGTATACCATCTTCACTCTGTATCCTACAGTAGTGACCCTCAGATCTATGAGCATAACAGGGTTCCACAAGTTAGATCTTAGTGAACCCGAGGTAAGGTGTGAGACTGAGTGGTCCTGCATGAACAAGGGTACTAGTTCATACTTAAACATTACACATATGATAATTTCTAAGCCCTTGAAGACCGCCTCTAATCACAGGCTTTTGTATTTGCTTTTCACAGCAGGGGAGAGCTAGTTCAGGTAAACCCTATAGATAACATTGTGAGCACGCCCGTGGATTGTGGCAGACACTGCACTAATTGGCTAAAATGAAAGTCAATAGATAATAAATAAAATGTCATGTGATCAGGGGGCTGTCAGAAGATGTTTAGATACAAGTTAATCACAGAGGTAAAAAGTGTATTATTATAACTGTGTTGGTTATGCAAAACTGGGGAATGGGTAATAAATGGATTATCTATCTTTTAAAACAAAAAAAATTCTGGTCTTGACTGTCCCTTTAAGTAAGGACATTACTCTTTCTAATGTAAAATACTTTAAAATACAAAAATAGAGGCAATGTAAAGGAAAAATTGAAAAATATATGTTAAACGGATGAAGGGACTTTAGCAAACAAATTAAAATAATGTAGAATAAGTTTTGTTAAAGGGACATGAAACCCTTTTTTTCTTCCATAATTCAAATAGAGCAAACAATGTTAAAACATTTCCAATTTACTTATATTATCACAATTACTTTGTTTCTCTTGGTATCCTTTGTTGAAAAGCATGGTGCATGCTCGTTCCTGGAGCACTACAGGGAGTGCAGAATTATTAGGCAAATGAGTATTTTGACCGCATCATCCTCTTTATGCATGTTGTCTTACTCCAAGCTGTATAGGCTCGAAAGCCTACTACCAATTAAGCATATGAGGTGATGTGCATCTCTGTAATGAGAAGGGGTGTGGTCTAATGACATCAACACCCTATATCAGGTGTGCATAATTATTAGGCAACTTCCTTTCCTTTGGCAAAATGGGTCAAAAGAAGGACTTGACAGGCTCAGAAAAGTCAAAAATAGTGAGATATCTTGCAGAGGGATGCAGCACTCTTAAAATTGCAAAGCTTCTGAAGCGTGATCATCGAACAATCAAGCGTTTCATTCAAAATAGTCAACAGGGTCGCAAGAAGCGTGTGGAAAAACCAAGGCACAAAATAACTGCCCATGAACTGAGAAAAGTCAAGCGTGCAGCTGCCAAGATGCCACTTGCCACCAGTTTGGCCATATTTCAGAGCTGCAACATCACTGGAGTGCCCAAAAGCACAAGGTGTGCAATACTCAGAGACATGGCCAAGGTAAGAAAGGCTGAAAGACGACCACCACTGAACAAGACACACAAGCTGAAACGTCAAGACTGGGCCAAGAAATATCTCAAGACTGATTTTTCTAAGGTTTTATGGACTGATGAAATGAGAGTGAGTCTTGATGGGCCAGATGGATGGGCCCGTTGCTGGATGTGAGGATACAGGTCTAAATTTCTAACATTCTCAATAAACATTTTATTATTACTTTGAAAGGTTTTGTATGAAATCACAATCACCATTATATCATTGCTTAGATATAAGGTACCTGTGTGAATTCAATTTTAATAATGGATTAATAGATATTGTCACAACTATGATTCTCTTTAGTTGTGGCTGACACATAAAATATGGTTTGGAATAAACAGAGATATGTAACTGAATGTGAGTAAGATGTGAAATAATAATATCACTGAATATAATGAAATGGATTGGTGGTTCAATGAAAGATATGATCAAGTGAAGCCTGATACGGATTTAATAATGACCACAAAACAATAGACAAAGTCGTATAGTACTTCTGAATATTCAGTAATGCATTACCCTTTAATTAGGTCCTAGCATGCTTAATAAAATATACGGTGGTGCACATACCTTGGATGAAAGGTTATAGTTTGAAATAGACAGCGTGTCTTACTTGGATATGGAGTTCAGTTCAGTAATTGAGGAGACAGGAGAGCGGCGTCTGAAGTCTGCAGCGTGTGAACGACTCTGGCGTGCTGCGCAGAGCGATCAGGGACTCGGAGATGACGTCAGCACTAGTCTGTGCGTCCGGATCTTAGGAGTTATGCGAAGAGCTGCAGCAAAACACAGCTGCTGAGAAAAGAAGAGGTAGATCTCTCCTTCTTGTTAGAAGATAATATATTTAGATATGTTTAATCCTTTAGGATAAAGGATTAAGTAACAGCATACAATTTGTGAGAGTTAGATTTAGCTCAAATATAAACGCTCCAAGCTTAATACACTATTAGAAAATTAAGAGACAATTTGCAGTCTCTATAGCTCTTTAATAATCAAGCAATGTCTTATGGGTAGAGTGAGTTTAAATAGGATACCTGAGGGGAGGAGAACTTGTCTTAAAGGCACAGTGAAATGGTTAGTGCTGACACTGGATTGGTAAAGGGCAGAGAGCTCCAGTCCGACTCAGACGCCAGCAAGGTGGAGGTGGAGTACTGGTTTGGGCTGGTATCATCAAAGATGAGCTTGTGGGGCCTTTTCGGGTTGAGGATGGAGTCAAGCTCAACTCCCAGTCCTACTGCCAGTTTCTGGAAGACACCTTCTTCAAGCAGTGGTACAGGAAGAAGTCTGCATCCTTCAAGAAAAACATGATTTTCATGCAGGACAATGCTCCATCACACGCGTCCAAGTACTCCACAGCGTGGCTGGCAAGAAAGTGTATAAAAGAAGAAAATCTAATGACATGGCCTCCTTGTTCACCTGATCTGAACCCCATTGAGAACCTGTGGTCCATCATCAAATGTGAGATTTACAAGGAGGGAAAACAGTACACCTCTCTGAACAGTGTCTGGGAGGCTGTGGTTGCTGCTGCACGCAATGTTGATGGTGAACAGATCAAAACACTGACAGAATCCATGGATGGCAGGCTTTTGAGTGTCCTTGCAAAGAAAGGTGGCTATATTGGTCACTGATTTGTTTTTGTTTTGTTTTTGAATGTCAGAAATGTATATTTGTGAATGTTGAGATGTTATATTGGTTTCACTGGTAAAAATAAATAATTGAAATGGGTATATATTTGTTTTTTGTTAAGTTGCCTAATAATTATGCACAGTAATAGTCACCTGCACACACAGATATCCCCCTAAAATAGCTATAACTAAAAACAAACTAAAAACTACTTCCAAAACTATTCAGCTTTGATATTAATGAGTTTTTTGGGTTCATTGAGAACATGGTTGTTGTTCAATAATAAAATTAATCCTCAAAAATACAACTTGCCTAATAATTCTGCACTCCCTGTATATGAAAGCAGTTTTGCAAGAATACTTGTAATAGTGCTATACATTTGCAAGAGCACTAGGTGGCAGCAGTATTTGCTGCAAATTTGATAACAGAAGTAAGCTGGAAGCTTTTTGTAAAACTCTGTCTGAATCACAAAAGAAAATAAAATTGGTTTCTTGTCTCTTTAATAAAACAAAACACTAACTTGGGTCAAAGGCCTAATTATATATAATATTTTACTTACAGTATACATACAACCATGGATACATCTCAGACCCATTTAATTTGGACAGTAAAGACAAAGGATATAACATGAAAGATATGGTAATACTACCTACTATGTAAATAAAAATGTGTCACAATGTGAGAAAAATATAAAAATAACACAATACTGTGATAAAGTGAAATAAAAAAAGTGTTTAAAAGATTACAAAAAATACAGACCATAAATCAAATACCAAACGTACACAGTCCTTTGATGTAAAGTGAGAAAGTCTTTATTTTCAAAAAGATCCTCTATAGTTATTTTCAAAGGAAAGAGAAAATAACCATAGCGTAAATCTGTATGCAGTTATACAATTGCACACCTGTCAGGGTTTTACCATTCTGTACCTTTAACTTCTAATTACCATACCGCTATTTAAGGCTCCACCTAGTGTTGAACGTTGCGTGTTATTTTTGTTCAGTCACTCACTGTTCCTGAACGCTACACACCCAGCTATTCCCTCCTGTCTAAGTTGGGATTTCCTTCTACTGATACTAATTTCCAGTTTCTCAAGACTTGCAGAATTGCAGCACCTCACCTCTGTTCCTGTCTCTCACGCTGCTGCTTGCTTCCTGTACACTCGCATGCTGGTCCGTTGGCGTGTGACGTCATGCCCGACTTGTCTCTGGGTGAAAACCGCAGCTGCCACACACACTCACCGAATCTGTCTGCATTGCCTCTTCGGTAATACCGCTCTGCTCCACGCTGAGGATACTAATTGGGAAGTCGGTTTGTATATTCTACCATCAGGATTTACCGGTCTGTATTACCAATGTACAAATAAGGATATCTTGCCTCTCATGTCATTTGTTTCTGCTTTGCCTCAAGTAATCAAGTTTACCTGCCATACCAAGCTATTAACCAGCTTATTTCATGTACTAACTTTGAAATCAATTCTTCCGTTTGTGATTCATTTCATTTACTTGCATAGCGACTTCTGCAAATCTAACATTATGCTTCAAGGTACTGCTCCCTCTAGCATTAACCTCTGATGAACTTTATGTGCTTAAACTGACTTTAACCCAGCAACTACTTACTACTGCAAATCTTATATCCGGCTGTAAATGACCAATGTACCGACCTTGCACAACTCTAACTAAAGTGTGTGTGCGTGTGTGTGCAAGCTATGTAAATATTTTATATGTCTGTGATGCGAGTCTGCAACTATTTTGGAAAGTGAATAAGTTTTTCTCTAACCTTTGGAATTGGAGTTATCCTACATTACATACTATATTGTTGTTTAGCTCATTCCATTTCTCTTGTATACCATCTTCACACTGTATCCTACAGTAGTGACCCTCAGATCTATGAGCATAACAGGGTTCCACAAGTTAGATCTTAGTGAACCCGAGGTAAGGTGTGAGACTGAGTGGTCCTGCAAAGAACAAGGGTACTAGTTCATACTTAAACATAACATATTACCAAGCCTTATAAAAAATAACTAGTACCTTGTTAAATGGATATAACAGAGCTTTACAATAGGGTTGGCTCCCTAGCTGAAAGTATGGATCACATGATACAGGGACTAAGGGAGATACAATTGGAGAACCAAAACATCAGAAAATTCATTAATGACCATCTTGCCAGTAAGCCTCCTGTAGCTGAAACCTCAGCTGAACCTTTAATTAGCCCTCCTGAAAAATTCTCTGGGGAGAGAGCTTTGTTTAGGGATTTTAAGAACTCTTGTACACTGATGTTTACTCTGAAACCTAAAACATACCCAACAGATAGGGTCAGGGTATTAACAGTTATCTCATTCTTACGTGGTGAGGCCAGGTCTTAGGCTAATGCCTATCATGAGAATGATGATCCTATCTTAAATTCTCTCGATGCATTCTTTTCTGCCATGTCTCTGCTTTATGAGGATCACAATAAACAGAACACAGCAGAAACAGCTATCAGGTCCTTACGTCAAGGGAAAAGAGTCGTGGAAGAATATATCACGGATTTCAAACGTTGGGCACCGGACACTCAGTGGAACACTCCAGCTTTAAGGAATCAATACCGGTTAGGTCTCAGTGAAGCAATAAAAGATGAGCTTGCACGTGGTATCATTCCTGATGATTTAGAAGCTCTCATGACACTCAGCATAGGTATAGACCGAAGGTTAAGGGAAAGAAAATCTGAAAGATCCTTTACTGATGCAAGCTACAGAAGAATATCCACTTATCATGCTACACCTTCAACCTTACCAACAAGGTCCTCTGATGAACCTATGGATGTAGCAGTGATTCGTGGTCCTCTAAAACCCGAAGAAAAAGCTAGGCGCAAATTACTGAACCTTTGTCTATACTGTGCTGATAAAGATCACACTGTTAAGGATTGTCCATTACTTCTTCGCCAAAAGAAGGGTAAGACACCTCCTAGTTATCATATAATCAATATGGTACATGATTTCAATTCCCATTTGTCCCTTCCTCTCTCCCTACAGTGGCATCATCGGAAGATAGATGTACAGGCCGTAGTTGACTCTGGCGCATCTGGGAATTTTGTAGATATTTCGTTTGTTGTTAAAAATAAGATCCCACTAATAAAAAAGAGTGTTTCACTTGCTATACGTTTGGTTGATGGCTCTCTATTCAGTTCAGGACCCATAACACATCACACCATCCCCATTACTGTGATAACAAAGTCTGGTCATATTGAGCAGTTGTCTTTCGATGTACTTCCCACTTCAGTTTATCCTATGATACTTGGCTTAAACTGGTTAATAAGACATAACCCCACTATCTCTTGGTGTGAAGGTTCTGTGATCTTTGATTCTGCATTTTGTAAACATTCATGTTTTACCAAACACTCTTTATACCATTTATCTGTCCATAGCCTACCTGATTGTTATAAAGAATTTAGTGACGATTTTGATAAGGTTGAGGCAGACACACTACCACCACACAGGTCTTATGATTGTCCTATTGATCTCATACCAGACAGTACCATACCTATTGGTCATATATATCCGCTTTCAGAGCCAGAATTATCTCATTTGAAAGACTATCTGGATGATAACTTGAAAAAAGGCTTCATTAGACCCTCCACATCCTCCGTTGGAGCATCTATGTTTTTTGTTAAGAATAAGGATGGTAGCCTCCGTCCAATCATTGACTATAGGCAACTTAACAAATGCACAAAGAAAAACAGATACCCCCTGCCTCTCATTCCTGAACTAATTGAACGGTTACGTGGTGCTGTTATCTATACAAAACTGGATCTTAGAGGTGCCTACAATTTGATTAGGATGAGAGCAGGGGATGAGTGGTTAACAGCCTTCCGTACACGTTACGGCCTTTATGAATACACTGTGATGCCATTTGGCTTATGCAACGCTCAGGAGACATTTCAGTGTTTCATAAATGATGTGTTTCATGATCTCTTAGATGTTTGTATTGTCATCTATCTGGACGACATTCTTATATTCTCAGTCATACGAAAAACATGTGTCTCATGTGAAGCAGGTTTTATTACGATTAAGAGTCCACCGTCTTTTCGCTATGCTTGAAAAGTGTATATTCAATACAGATACGATTTCCTTCTTAGGATACAACATATCACCTTTAGGTATCTCCATGGAATCTAACAAGGTGGATGCTATAACCAATTGGCCTGTTCCCCGTAATAAGAAAGAAATCCAGAGATTTTTAGGGTTTGCGAACTTTTATCGCAAATTCATTAAAGGGTTTTCACATATTGTTCAACCATTGACTTACTTAACACGTAAACATATAAAATTTGTTTGGAAACAGTCAGCAGAAGATTCTTTCATTAGCCTGAAACAGAAATTTATTACAGCTCCGATTCTACAGTTCCCAGATCCCAGTTGTCAATATACCCTGGAGGTTGATGCTTCCAAATATGCTCTTGGGGCAATCCTTTCTCAAAGAAAGTCTCCTACGGAACCTCTTCACCCAATATCTTACTACTCCAGAGTAATGACCTCCGCAGAAATGAATTATGGTATTGGTGATAAGGAACTTCTTGCTATCAAATCCGCTCTAGAGTTCTGGAGACATCTTCTGGAAGGAACACAACACCCTATTCTGATATACACTGACCATCGGAATCTTGAATTTCTGAGATCCAACAAAACCTTGACTTCACGTCAAGTCAGGTGGAGTCTTTTCTTTTCACGATTTGATTATATCATAACATATAGACCCGGCTCCAAAAATCTCAAGGCAGACTCTCTTTCTCAAAAGGATCCGAAACCTTTGCATATAGAAACACCAGAATCTATCATACCCTCAGATAGAATAATCTGTTTGACTACCGGCTTCAAAACCACCTTAAAACAACATCTGTCACAGGACTCTTCTTTACAGCAACTGGGTTTAAGCAAACATCAGGATGGTCTGTACTACCATGAGAGTCTACTGTATATACCTGAAGTTCTCAGAGAAGAGATTGTTGGTTATGCTCATGACTCACTCCTAGCAGGTCATCCTGGAGTTCATAAGACATTGCATTTATTAAAGAGAGATTATTGGTGGCCCAAAATGATGGACACAGTCACTCGATACGTACAAAGCTGTCCCACATGTACCACCAAGAAACACCCACATAATCGCCCTTATGGATACCTTCTTTCGCTTCCAATCCCAGACAGACCTTGGACAGATATCGCCATGGATTACATAGTGGACTTACCATCTTCATCAAATTACAACACCATATTAGTAGTGGTTGATTTGTTTTCTAAAATGGCTTATTTCATCCCCCACAGGGGTCTTCCAACGGCTTCAGAAACTGCCTCTTTATTCCTAAACAACATAGTGAAACTTCATGGATTGCCCAAATCTGTCACTACGGATAGGGGGTCACAATTCACATCTAGGTTTTGGACCCAGCTATGTCGTACCCTCAATATCTGTAGAAGACTCAGCTCAGCCTATCATCCCCAGACGAATGGGCAAACGGAGAGAACTAATCAGTCACTTGAGCAGTATCTCCGCTGCTTCTGTACTTTGGAACAAGATAATTGGCACTCACTTCTGGCCACTGCCGAATTTGCTCATAACAACTCACTACACTCCTCTATGAGAACCACACCATTTTACATCAACTATGGGTCTCATCCAACATAATATCCTACCTGTACGTCTGATTCTACACCACCAATGGTAAACGATACAGTCAATTCAATTGCTAATGGTTTTGCCTCCTTAAAAACAGTTCTACAGGAGGCACAAACCACCCAGAAACATCATTATGATTTACGCAGATCTAAACCTCCGGATTATGCTGTTGGCGACAAGGTCTGGCTTAGTACAAAAAACCTACGTTTGAAGATCCCTAGTAAAAAATTAGGTGCTTTATATTTGGGACCATATGAGATTATTAAAGTGATCAATCCTAATGCTGTGACTCTTCAATTACCATCTACTCTGAAGATACATCCAATGTTCCATGTGTCCTTGTTAAAGCCCTACTCCTTGGTCAGGGTTAATCTACAGGGTTCTTCTGTTCTTCCTCAAGTGAATGATGATGTCGAATATGAAATTGATTCTATCTTGGACTCCAGATACCTTCATGATCAGCTCCAGTACTTGGTAAGATGGAAGGGCTATGCTCCTGAGGAGGATTCGTGGGAGCCGTCCTCTAACTTCTCCGCCCCCCAACTTCTCTCTTTGTACCACCGGAGGAATCCTGACCGTCCTGGTCCTTGATCCGCGGAGCGGCTCCTTGAGGGGGGAGTTCTGTCAGGGTTTTACCATTCTGTACCTTTAACTTCTAATTACCATACCGCTATTTAAGGCTCCACCTAGTGTTGAACGTTGCGTGTTATTTTTGTTCAGTCACTCACTGTTCCTGAACGCTACACACCCAGCTATTCCCTCCTGTCTAAGTTGGGATTTCCTTCTACTGATACTAATTTCCAGTTTCTCAAGACTTGCAGAATTGCAGCACCTCACCTCTGTTCCTGTCTCTCACGCTGCTGCTTGCTTCCTGTACACTCGCATGCTGGTCCGTTGGCGTGTGACATCACGCCCGACTTGTCTCTGGGTGAAAACTGCAGCTGCCACACACACTCACCGAATCTCAGCACACGCTGTCTGCATTGCCTCTTCGGTAATACCGCTCTGCTCCACGCTGAGGATACTAATTGGGAAGTCGGTTTGTATATTCTACCATCAGGATTTACCGGTCTGTATTACCAATGTACAAATAAGGATATCTTACCTCTCATGTCATTTGTTTCTGCTTTGCCTCAAGTAATCAAGTTTACCTGCCATACCAAGCTATTAACCAGCTTATTTCATGTACTAACTTTGAAATCAATTCTTCCGTTTGTGATTCATTTCATTTACTTGCATAGTGACTTCTGCAAATCTAACATTATGCTTCAAGGTACTGCTCCCTCTAGCATTAACCTCTGATGAACTTTATGTGCTTAAACTGACTTTAACCCAGCAACTACTTACTACTGCAAATCTTATATCCGGCTGTAAATGACCAATGTACCGACCTTGCACAACTCTAACTAAAGTGTGTGTGCGTGTGTGTGCAAGCTATGTAAATATTTTATATGTCTGTGATGCGAGTCTGCAACTATTTTGGAAAGTGAATAAGTTTTTCTCTAACCTTTGGAATTGGAGTTATCCTACATTACATACTATATTGTTGTTTAGCTCATTCCATTTCTCTTGTATACCATCTTCACACTGTATCCTACAGTAGTGACCCTCAGATCTATGAGCATAACAGGGTTCCACAAGTTAGATCTTAGTGAACCCGAGGTAAGGTGTGAGACTGAGTGGTCCTGCAAAGAACAAGGGTACTAGTTCATACTTAAACGTAACAACACCTGAGTCGACCCTACTCACAAGTCTGGGAGCTTAAACTAGCTCCAGTGTAAGACCTCAAAATATGCACATCTCCCAGATAGCAGCATACAATTTATTAAAAGCAGAAAAACAGACATATATCACTAAGGGTTTAACAGCAAAGGCAAAAACACCCACTTTGTGTATACTGGTCCTTTCAAACTGAACCGCAATAAAACACAGTAGCAGTCACCGTTATCAGTGTATATCCCTCCTTGTGACTGGTCTGTATAAGCTCTCCACTCCGACGTACGTTTCGCTGACCAATTTCAGCTTTTTCAAGGAGACTTTTGTATCTACAATTGTCCTTTCTTATAGCCGTTAATCCGGATTGATTGGTGGAAGTCCAGTTTAAATTGATTGGTTGAGTCCTATGATTGTTTAAAGTCACCCATTTTCCACCTATGTACCTATGCTTACAATAAAAAAAAAAAAAAAAAAAAATAGAAACAATTCAAAAACAGTTAAAAACAGTTCATATTATGCACATACCTTCTGTTTATATTTATAACATCCACATACATCAATATATTAAATCCATACATATAAAATACTAAAAAGGATATATCAGGAATCGAACCCATGTTGCCATGTGCCTAGGTTAAAAAGATTACCACTAAGCCATTTAGGCTTAGTCTCCTAAGCTTACATTCTTGCTTTTTCAAATAAAGATACCGATAGGAGTAAATTATAAAGTTGCCTAAAATGGCATGCTCTATCTGAATCATGCACATTTTAATTTTGACTAGACTAAACCTTTAGACATTATTCTAACAATAAAAGACCTCTCTATTTTATTTGAGAAAATACTAAAACTGTTTTGCTTTTGTAAGTAGTGAGCTCTAGGAAAGTCTTATGATGGGATTATAGAAAACCAATCAGCAAGCGCTACCCAGGGTGCTGAACGAAAATGGTCTGGCTCCTAATCTTACATTCCTGCTTTTTCAAATAAAGATAGCAAGAGAACGAAGAAAAATTAATAGTAGTAAATGAGAAAAACGCTTAAAATTGCATGCTCTATCTGAATCATGAAGAAAAATTTGGGTTTCATATCCCTTTAACTTTGCAGGTTAACCCCTTAATGACCACAGCACTTTTCCATTTTCTGTCCATTTGGGACCAAGGCTATTTTTACATTTTTGCTGTGTTTGTGTTTAGCTGTAATTTTCCTCTTTCTCATTTACTGTACCCACACATATTATATACAGTTTTCTTGTCATTTAAATGGACATTCTAAAAATGCCATTATTTTCATCATATCTTATAATTTAGTATTAATTTTTTTTATAAAATAAAAATGGAAAAAAACACTTTTTCTAACTTTGACCCCCAAAGTCTGTTACACATCTACAACCAACAAAAAACACCCATGCTAAATAGTTTCTAAATGTTGTCCTGCGTTTAGAAATACCCAGTTTACATGTTCTTTGCTTTTTTTGCAAGTTATAGGGCAATAAATACAAGTAGCACTTTGCTATTTCCAAACCCCTTTTTTTCAAAATTAGCGCTAGTTACATTGGGACACTGATATCTTTCAGGAATCCCTGAATATCCTTGACATGTATATATATTTTTTTAGTAGACAACCCAAAGTATGGATCTATGCCCATTTTGGTATATTTCATGCCACCATTTCACCGCCAAATGCGATCAAATAAAAAAAATTGTTTACTTTTTCACAAATTTTTTCACAAGCTTTAGGTTTTTCACTGAAATTATTTACAAACAACTTGCGCAATTATGGCACAAATGGTTGTAAATGCTTCTCTGGGATCCCCTTTGATCAGAAATAGCAGACATATATGGCTTTGGCGTTGCTTTTTGGTAATCAGAAGGCCACTAAATGCCATTGTGCACCACACATGTATTATGCCCAGCTGTGAAGGGGTTAATTAGGGCATGTAGGGAGCTTGTAGGGTTAATTTTAGCTTTAGTGTAGTAGACAACCCCAAGTATTGATCTATGCCCATTTTGGTATATTTCATGCCACCATTTCACCGCCAAATGCGATCAAATAAAAAAATTTTTTTCACAAGCTTTAGGTTTTTCACTGAAATAATTTACAAACAGCTTGTGCAATTATGACAAAAATGGTTGTAAATGCTTCTCTGGGATCCCCTTTGTTCAGAAATATGGCTTTGGCATTGCTTTTTGGTAATTAGAATGCCGCTAAATGCCGCTGCGCATCACACGTGTATTATGGCTAGCAGTGAAGGAGTTAATTAGGTAGCTTGTAGGGAGCTTGCAAGGTTAATTTTAGCTTTAGTGTAGAGATCAGACCCCCTGATCCCTCCAAAACAGCTCTCTTCCCTCCCCCACCCCACAATTGTCCCCGCCATCTTAAGTACTGGCAGAAAGTCTGCCAGTACTAAAATAAAAGGTATGTTTTATTTTTATTTTTTTAGCATATTTACATATTCCGGTTGTGTAGGATCCCCTCTTAGCCCCCAACCTCCCTCACATCCCCCCCCAAACAGCTCTCTAACCCTCCCCCTCTAACTTATTAGGAGCCATCTTGGGTACTGGCAGCTGTCTGCCAGTACCCAGTTAAGAAAAAAAGATTTTTTTTTTATTTTACTCTTTTGTTTCCTGTAGTGTAGCTTCCCCCCAAAGATTAATCCCCCACCCCCTCCCAGATCACTTAAATACATTTTTTTTTATTTCAAACCCCCCTCTCTCCCACTTTTGAGACTACAATTTTCCGTAGTATAGCGGTTCCCACCCGCTCCATCCCAGTGCACGTGCCCGTCCATGTGCGCCCCTGGCAACCCCGGCCCCAATCCCGTCCCCCTCTTGCTGCAACAAACCATCGATGGCCGCCCACCCGCCTCCCACATCAGCTCCCACCCACCAACGATGGCGGATCAGGATCACTTCGCTTTCCAATACCGACGACGTACACCGTACGTCCTCAGGCATTAACTGTATTTTTTTTGAGGACGAACGGTGTACGTTGTCAGTCATTAAGGGGTTAATAAGTTTTAAAAATGCACAAATGTACTTCACCTGCCTGCCTGCCTGAGGAAACAGCGTGGTTAGCGCTGAGAAACGCGTAGCGTGTTTTACTGATTTTATATCACTTTGTATTTTATTTGAATAATTGTACATGAACTTTCTTGGATTATAAAGTAATTTTTTTATATACTGAAGTCTCCTGTTTCTTACTGATGTTCCTGGAATAAGACCACAACCTAGGATTTTATGTGCGCTGGGCCACCACAATAGACCCAGCCTGCTTCACTAGCACTATAGTGTGCTTTAGGCCATGTGAGTATCCATTTTATTGGTAGCTACCAGTGGGTGCCCATTTGAATGATTGATCTGCACTAGGAGTCGCCCTCTTCCTTCTTTTCAATTTTCTAGACTGCAGAATCCACTACAGCTAAGAGGAGCTGCCCTTGCAATCGTGCACAGTTACTGGGACACTGCAGAGTTTCCAGACTACACACCTAGGCATATCTCTGCCTTCAAAAATTGTGAGTACTATTTCACATCGTTTGTATTATTATCTAATTGTGTATTGGCTACACTAGGAGGCGCCCTTTCTCTTCTTATATACAAATGTACTTCAGTTGTTCAAATGAGTACATGCACCCCTATTTACTAACACCTTGTTAGACCTACAGCGCTAAACCCAAAGGTAGTTATGAATATTTTACATAGAAGAAAATGTTCTTCTTATTGTTAAATATATATTTCTATATAAATATCTATACACGTACCTATATATCTTTATAAATATAGTATATATATAGGAGTATATATTTAAAAATACTAAGAACATTTTCTACTAGGTAAAGAACATTGGAATGTAAAATATTGACAGTAAATACACAGTTAAACACAATATTAAATATTAAAATTGAATAAAAATTATTTTTCTTTTAAGGTATTTGAGTGGAAAGGGCTCCAACATGTATGTGTGTGTGTATATATATATATATATATATATATATATATATATATATATATATATATATATATATATATATATATATATATATATATATATGTGTATGTGTGTGTATATATATATATATATATATATATATATATATATGTGTGTGTGTGTGTGTATATATATATATATATGTGTGTGTGTGTGTGTGTATATATATATATATATGTGTGTGTGTGTGTGTGTGTATATTTATATTTCAGGTGTTTACAATAAAAATATGACCCTGATTTCTTTAATTTGGTGCACCTCTGATCCCTTAAATTTTAATCTAACAATAAAAAACCCTATTAAACAGAAGATATCAACACTGTTTTGCTTTTGTGAGTAGTGAGCTCAAGAAAATTCCCATTCCTTCCCATTCCCCATGATGGGATTATTGAAAGCAGTGATCAGTTACCATTGTCATAGTTAACTTTGCAGGATGACGAGTTTTAAAAATGCACAAACGTACTGCATTGGTTGGAAATTATTTCATTTTTTAGCAATTCTTACTTCAGCTGTGAGTTGAAAGGCATTGTTGTTCTGATGGAGTATACAGTATGCACCCCTATTTATTTCTGTAGCACCCACACAGCTGTTGCCTTTATTTATGTCAAGCACTCAAGGAGAGAGGTAGAAGCAAGGAGGGAGAAGAGTGATTTATGACATAGACAGTGCACCAGTGAAAAATGTGTTTGCGTCCATAAGATTACTTTTGGATTTTTTTCAAACGTTCATTCAGCTAAATTTTATCCATGCAGGCATTCGGTTTTGGAAAATATTGGATTTGGATTAGTTACCATTATTTCCATTGGAACATCTAATTTAGGGCTAGATTACAAGTGGCGCACTATTGTTACCACGGTTTGCGATAACCAAAATTGCTCTTGCGCGTATATTACAAGTTTAGAGTTGCAGACACACAGAAGGACTGACACTGAAACTGGAAAGTGTTCAGAATACATGCATAGGGGCCCATTTATCAAGCTCCGTATGGAGCTTGAAGGGCCGTGTTTCTGGCGAGCCTTGAGACTCGCTAAAAACACCAGTTATGAAGCAGTGGTCTAAAGACCGCTGCTCCATAACCTGTCTGCCTGCTCTGAGGATGCGGACAGAGATCCCTTGAAATCAACCTGAATATGACCAGGTTGATTAACACCCCCTGCTAGCGGCCAATTGGCCGCAAATCTGCAGGGGGTGGCATGGCACCAGCAGTTCACAGGAGCTGCTGGTGCAATGCTGAATGCGGAGAGCTTATTGCGATTCCCCCATAGAAAACAATGGGGCTGTTTGAGCTGAAAAAAAACCTAACACCTGCAAAAAAGCCGCGTTCAGCTCCTAACGCAGCCCCATTGTTTGCTATGGGGAAACACTTCCTACGTCTGCACCTAACACTCTAACATGTACCCCGACTCTAAACACCCCTAACCTTACACTTATTAACCCCTAATCTGCCGCCCCCGCTATCGCTGACCCCTGCATATTTTTTTAACCCCTAATCTGCCGCTCCGTAAACCACTGCTACTTACATTATCCCTATGTACCCCTAATCTGCTGCCCCTAACACCGCCGACCCCTATATTATATTTATTAACCCCTAATCTGCCCCCCACAACGTCGCCTCCACCTGCCTACACTTATTAACCCCTAATCTGCCGACCGGACCGCACCGCTATTATAATAAAGTTATTAACCCCTAATCCGCCTCACTCCCGCCTCAATAACCCTATAATAAATAGTATTAACCCCTAATCTGCCCTCCCTAACATCGCCGACACCTAACTTCAAACATTAACCCCTAATCTGCCGACTGGAGCTCCCCGCTATTCTAATAAATGTATTAACCCCTAAAGCTAAGTCTAACCCTAACACTAACACCCCCCTAAGTTAAATATAATTTAAATCTAACAAAATAAATTAACTCTTATTAAATAAATTATTCCTATTTAAAGCTAAATACTTACCTGTAAAATAAATGCTAATATAGCTACAATATAAATTATAATTATATTATAGCTATTTTAGGATTTATATTTATTTTACAGGTAACTTTGCATTTATTTTAACCAGGTACAATAGCTATTAAATAGTTAAGAACTATTTAATAGCTAAAATAGTTAAAATAATTACAAAATTACCTGTAAAATAAATCCTAACCTAAGTTACAATTAAACCTAACACTACACTATCAATAACTTAATTAAATAAAATACCAACAATTATCTACAATTAAACCTAACACTACACTATCAATAAATTATTTAAATACAATAGCTACAAATAAATACAATGAAATAAACTAACTAAAGTACAAAAAATAAAAAACAACTAAGTTACAAAAAATAAAAAAATATTTACAAACATTAGAAAAATATTACAACAATTTTAAACTAATTACACCTACTCTAAGCCCCCTAATAAAATAACAAAGCCCCCCAAAATAAAAAAATGCCCTACCCTATTCTAAATTAAAAAAGTTCAAAGCTCTTTTACCTTACCAGCCCTGAACAGGGCCCTTTGCGGGGCATGCCCCAAAGAATTCAGCTCTTTTGCCTGTAAAAAAAAACATACAAACCCCCCCCCAACATTACAACCCACCACCCACATACCCCTAATCTAACCCAAACACCCCTTAAATAAACCTAACACTAAGCCCCTGAAGATCTTCCTACCTTATCTTCACCCTGCCAGGTTCACCGATACGTCCTCGGAAGTCTTGATCCAAGCCTCGGAAGTGTTGATCCAAGCCCAAGCGGGGGGCTGAAGAGTGATGTCCATCCTCGGGCTGAAGTCTGGATCCAAGCGGCGACTGAAGAAATCCATCATCGGGCTGAAGTCGGAAGTCCATCATCGGGATGAAGTCTTCTATCAAGCCGCATCTTCAATCTTCTTTCTTCTGGAGCGGAGCGGAACCATCTTCTTCCAAGCCGACGCGGAACATCCTCTTCAACCGACGACTAGACGACGAATGACGGTTCCTTTAAATGACGTCATCCAAGATGGCGTCCCTCGAATTCCGATTGGCTGATAGAATGCGAGCTCAATCTGATTGGCTGATTGGATCAGCCAATCGGATTGAACTTGATTCTGATTGGTTGATTCCATCAGCCAATCAGAATATTCCTACCTTAATTCCGATTGGCTGATAGAATCCTATCAGCCAATCGGAATTCAAGGGACGCCATCTTGGATGACGTCATTTAAAGGAACCGTCATTCATCGTCTAGTCGTCGGTTGAAGAGGATGTTCCGCGTCGGCTTGGAAGAAGATAGTTCCGCTCCGCTCCAGAAGAAAGAAGATTGAAGATGCGGCTTGATAGAAGACTTCATCCCGATGATGGACTTCCGACTTCAGCCCGATGATGGATTTCTTCAGTCGCCGCTTGGATCCAGACTTCAGCCCGAGGATGGACGTCACTCTTCAGCCCCCCGCTTGGGCTTGGATCAACACTTCCGAGGACCGATCGGTGAACCTGGTATGGTGAAGATAAGGTAGGAAGATCTTCAGGGGCTTAGTGTTAGGTTAATTTAAGGGGGGTTTGGGTTAGATTAGGGGTATGTGGGTGGTGGGTTGTAATGTTGGGGGGGGTATTGTATGTGTTTTTTTTTTACAGGCAAAAGAGCTGAATTTCTTGGGGCATGCCCCGAAAAGGGCCCTGTTCAGGGCTGGTAAGGTAAAAGAGCTTTGAACTTTTTTAATTTAGAATAGGGTAGGGCATTTTTTATTTTGGGGGTCTTTGTTATTTTATTAGGGGGCTTAGAGTAGGTGTAATTAGTTTAAAATTGTTGTAATATTTTTCTAATGTTTGTAAATATTTTTTTATTTTTTGTAACTTAGTTCTTTTTTATTTTTTGTACTTTAGTTAGTTTATTTCATTGTATTTATTTGTAGATATTTTATTTAAATAATTTATTGATAGTGTAGTGTTAGGTTTAATTGTAGATAATTGTAGGTATTGTATTTAATTAATGTATTGATAGTGTAGTGTTAGGTTTAATTGTAGATAATTGTAGGTAGTTTAATTAATTTATTGATAGTGTAGTGTTAGGTTTAATTGTAACTTAGGTTAGGATTTATTTTACAGGTAATTTTGTAATTATTTTAACTATTTTAGCTATTAAATAGTTATTAACTATTTAATAGCTATTGTACCTGGTTAAAATAAATACAAAGTTACCTGTAAAATAAATATAAATCCTAAAATAGCTATAATATAATTATAATTTATGTTGTAGCTATATAAGGGTTTATTTTACAGGTAAGTATTTAGCTTTAAATAGGAATAATTTATTTAATAAGAGTTAATTTATTTTGTTAGAATAAAATTATATTTAACTTAGGGGGGTGTTAGGGTTAGGGTTAAAATTAGGTTTAGGGGTTAAAAAATGTATTAGAGTAGCGGTGAGCTCCGATCGGCAGATTAGGGGTTAATACTTGAAGTTAGGTGTCGGCGATGTTAGGGAGGGCAGATTAGGGGTTAATACTATTTATTATAGGGTTATTGAGGCGGGAGTGAGGCGGATTAGGGGTTAATAACTTTATTATAGTAGCAGTGAGATCCGCTCGGCAGTTTAGGGGTTAATAAGTGTAGGCAGGTGGAGGCGACGTTGAGGGGGGCAGTTTAGGGGTTAATAAATATAATATAGGGGTCTGCGATGTTAGGGGCAGCAGATTAGGGGTACATAAGGATAACGTAAGTAGCGGCGCTTTGCGGTCGGCAGATTAGGGGTTAATTATTGTAGGTAGCTGGCGGCGACGTTGTGGGGGGCAGGTTAGGGGTTAATAAATATAATATAGGGGTCGGCGGTGTTAGGGGCAGCAGATTAGGGGTACATAAGTATAACGTAGGTGGCGGTCGGCATATTAGGGGTTAAAAAAATTTAATCGAGTGGCGGCGATGTGGGGGGACCTCGGTTTAGGGGTGCATAGGTAGTTTATGGGTGTTAGTGTACTTTAGAGCACAGTAGTTAAGAGCTTTATAAACCGGCGTTAGCCCAGAAAGCTCTTAACTACTGACTTTTTTCTGCGGCTGGAGTTTTGTCGTTAGATTTCTAACGCTCACTTCAGCCACGACTCTAAATACCGGAGTTAGAAAGATCCCATTGAAAAGATAGGATACGCAATTGACGTAAGGGGATCTGCGGTATGGAAAAGTCGCGGCTGGAAAGTGAGCGTTAGACCCTTTCCTGACTGACTCCAAATACCGGCGGTAGCCTAAAACCAGCGTTAGGAGCCTCTAACGCTGGTTTTCACGGCTACCGCCAAACTCTAAATCTAGGCCGTAGACTGCTATGTAAAGGCACTTTTCAGTGCCGTTTTTTTTCTAACACCCTACTCCCGCCAACTTTAGCCCCAAAAAACTGCCTTGTGCATTTATTTAGTTAAAAAATAAAGATGCTAATATAATTATTTTTTAATAAAGTATATTACACTGGATTTTGGGGGCATTTGGTGGACATTTATAAAATTAACCAGAGATCTAATCTCTAGTTAATTTTATAAGCACTAATTGCTACCACGAGCTTGCGTTAGCAATAACCAGCCACTTGTAATGGCTGGTTATTTATTGCGCGCCTGCAAATGTGCAAATTTGCCCTTTTGCGGGTGCGTGATAAATTAACGCTCCACTTGTAATCTAGCCCTTAGTGTTTAATGTCCCTTTAGCCACCTCTCATAATTTTTTATGCATTACAACCAGAACTGATTTTTTTGTGAAGATTTTAGGCATTTGACATGTCATGTGGATCAGTCATTGAATACAACATTTTGGTCCAATTTGATATGTGTGTGTGTGTATGTTTGTGTATGTGGGTGTCTATATATATATATATAGCAATAAAACTATGTGGTACAAAAACACAATATTTTTTTCTTATTCTGGTTTCTTTCTAATTTCTTTTATTGTACACAATTTATTACAGCTTCAGGGAAAACTCAAGCAAAACAGGGCTGTGAAGTAATTCAATGGAACAAAAATGTTCATTAAACTGCTATGGTAAATTTTTTTTTTTTTTTTTTTTTTATAAGTCTTTGGTTAAATCACAAACAAAAAATCCACAGAGTATAATATAGTCATCAAGTAGAACTGAGAGCCACCTATCATTGTTAATAATCCTGTTGCCATTTAATTTCTTTTAATAGCAATTGGCAGGACATATGGCTGACTGATACATTAATTGTAGCACTTAGTCACAGTGAGGTATTTTGCCCTATACTGGTATAGCGTAGGCGCAAATTGTTTGAGAGGTTGTTGAACACATTAGAATGACAGATCATTCTGGCTCTGTAGTTTAAAAGATAATATGGTACAGTAAACTAGTTATGTTGAAATGTATAACATTCTATTTTCAGAATATACAGTATATACTCCAAATGTTAAAGGGACATGTTAACAAAATATTAAAATTTTTCAATATATTACATTTCATTTTATTACACTAATTATACCAGGGCCCCAAGGTAGCTATATAAGGTTTTTTGCAGATAAATAGGTTAAACACATAGTTAAACTTTGTCTCAGATTTCTAAAATACGCACAGTCATCAACAGCCTTGTCTTGCTAAGGTCTTTCCCAGCAGTGCCCTTCGCAAGTTAGGCACATAATTGTCATAATTGTCTAGGGCCATTTTGTGATAATACAACATTCTAACAAGAGAATTCTGTTGTCACATTAACATGTTCTCTTAAACAATTCTAGTAAAATACAGAAAGCCATTTTCTTAATACAAAATGCATTTTATGAATCTAATTATTTTTTTTTTGGCTATATAGGTAATAATGCAAAGTATGTAGCTATTAATGGTCTGTAATATTTCCATCACTCATTTTGCTGTAATATTTGCACGTGTTTAAAAAAAACACAAAAACAAGCAACCCTTTTAACCAATAAATGAAGCAATAAACGATGATGCTGCAATAAAAATAAATTATTTCTTTAATGCTAAACATAAGGAGAAGCAGTCTGCCAGGAATGAACAGCGGCTCAATAGCTTGTTCTGTGGCCCGTTTGCCACCTTTTTCTGTGAAAAGGCATAAATGTGTGCTAATAGTATGCACCCTGAGTGGCACTTAAAATGAACAGGCATGGAAGTTATTCTATGGAAGTTATTCTAGCTTTTGTTCTGTCTCAGCTGAGTTTGCTTCTCTCTTTTCTTATTTATACAAATTGCTCTTAGGTCACCCTAAGAGTAATGGGGGAAAACAGACGTGGACTCCATGCACACATGCCCTAGAAAAATGCAACTGTATCTCACTGACGAGGCCCATAAAAGGCTGAAACAAACGTCTGGGGTTTGTTGTTTTTCTTGTTCAGAGAAGAATTGCCTGGACTGTAACCTGGCTGGGTCAGACTGATATGCTACAGGATATTTTTTCTCTGTGAAAAGACATAAACGTGTGCTAAAAGAGTTTGAAGCCTGTGTGCTGTTGCTGGCTTGTAGCAGTAGTACTAGCTACTAATTCAACTTTATTAAAGTTTAAGTTGCTGTCCAGCTGAAGATGTTCCTCATAGGATTTAAGGGGTTAAGGGGGATCCCCTATGTTGCCGATCATAACACTTGGTAAAGTTATTTGCTAAAAATTATTAGTTTGACAAAAAAAAGGTGTAATTGGTGTGGAGAACTCAAAAAAAAAAGTTTCAAAATTTTGTAAACTCAACTGCCCAGATGATCAGACGTCAACAAACACTCTGACATATCAGGGGCTGCCCTCAACGTATTCTCTAAAAAAAAAAAGGGTCTGTCCCTGTAAGTTGCAAAGTATCTTCCATAGAAAGTAATGGAGCTCACTGGAAAGGGAAAGATAGCAAAGAGTAGAGGGCGCGTAATCATGCAGCCAATACAAATCATATTACTCTGATTTTGCCATATAGTATCTGTAAGGTAATTCGAGAATTAGCTGATTTTCTGTCTGGAACCAGTTGAGCAGAGGATAAGCTGCAGAAACCAGTCAGAGTGGTAGTAGGAAGATCCATAGACATGCCAGAAATCAGAATCAGAATAGCCGTCTAAAACCAAATGTCAGAAAAGGAGGATGAGACGAGTACTATAGCCAGGAGACAGTTCCAATGATCATAAGCCAGTAAACCAGTTCATAAATAGCATATCTCAATGTCAGGGTCAGACACTTTGTCAGGGTCAAGGTCAGAGGGACAGGTCAGGAACAAGAATGCTTTGGTCTTCATATGAAATAACCTAGGACTGAAAGTGAGTCTAAGATGACCTTTTAACATCTACCATTCAGGCTTACCACCAGGAACAACACTTCCAGTCCTAAACTTAGCGCCCAAGCTTCCTTAGAAGTACTCAGAACATCCAGAAAGCCAGCTGTGCTAACCCATCCCTACTTAGGGCTAGATTATGGGGCCTATTTATCATATGTCTGTCGGACCTGATCCGACACTGCGGATCAGGTCCGACAGACATCGCTGAATGCAGAGAGCAATACGCTCTCCGTATTCAGCATTGCACCAGCAGCTCTTGTGAGCTGCTGGTGCAGGGGGGCGTCAATCAACCCGATCATACTCGATCGGGTTGATTTCCGGTGATTTCTGTCCGCCTCATCAGAGCAGGTGGACAGGGTTATGGAGCAGCAGTCTTTAGACCGCTGATCCATAACTTGTGTTTCTGGCGAGTCTGAAGACTCACCAGAAACACGGGCCTTCAAGCTCCGTTCGGAGCTTGATAGATAGACCCCTATGAGTAAAGTGGTAGTTTACACTCCCGCTTGTGTGTTAACTTTGGTAGACAGAGGCATATTGCGCACATCGGGTAGCGCACGTATTAGTTGAAAGTGTAAAAGTTTTAGCTCACGCTCTAACCAGATGAGCGCAAAATGCTAAACTATGAATACTGCAACCTCCTTAAGGCATTCCCCCATAGACTTCAATGTAGAGCGAAAAGGAGAAAAACAAACAAAAAATAAAAACAAAACCCAACAAGTCACGCAATCCTTATTGCATTTTCTCAAGTGCGCTAACCTGACATGAAATATTAATATTTCACATTCTAATGTTCTTCACAAAGCAGAATATGCTATATTTATCCTTAAATACATATTTCTGTATATATATATATATTATGGTTTTTAGGTCAAATATATATATATATACAGGTGGCCCTCATTTTACAACGGTTCAATTTACACCGTTTCAGAATAACAACCTTTCTTTCATGTAATTAACAAGAGTCCATGAGCTAGTGACGTATGGGATATACATTCCTACCAGGAGGGGCAAAGTTTCCCAAACCTTAAAATGCCTATAAATACACCCCTCACCACACCCACAAATCAGTTTTACAAACTTTGCCTCCAAGGGAGGTGGTGAAGTAAGTTTGTGCTAGATTCTACGTTGATATGCGCTCCGCAGCAAGTTGGAGCCCGGTTTTCCTCTCAGCGTGCAGTGAATGTCAGAGGGATGTGAGGAGAGTATTGCCTATTGAATGCAGTGATCTCCTTCTACGGGGTCTATTTCATAAGGTTCTCTGTTATCGGTCGTAGAGATTCATCTCTTACCTCCCTTTTCAGATCGACGATATACTCTTATATTTACCATTTCCTCTACTGATTCTCGTTTCAGTACTGGTTTGGCTTTCTACAAACATGTAGATGAGTGTCCTGGGGTAAGTAAGTCTTATTTTCTGTGACACTCTAAGCTATGGTTGGGCACTTTATTTATAAAGTTCTAAATATATGTATTCAAACATTTATTTGCCTTGACTCAGAATGTTCAACTTTCCTTATTTCCAGACAGTCAGTTTCATATTTGGGATTATGCTTTAATTATCATATTTTTCTTACCTCAAAAATTTGACTTTTTTCCCTGTGGGCTGTTAGGCTCGCGGGGGCTGAAAATGCTTCATTTTATTGCGTCATTCTTGGCGCGGGACTTTTTTGGCGCAAAAAATTCATTTCCGTTTCCGGCGTCATACGTGTCGCCGGAAGTTGCGTCATTTTTTTTGACGTTATTTTGCGCCAAAAAATGTCGGCGTTCCGGATGTGGCGTCATTTTTTGGCGCCAAAAGCATTTAGGCGCCAAATAATGTGGGCGTCTTATTTGGCGCCAAAAAATATGGGCGTCGCTTTTGTCTCCACATTATTTCAGTCTCATTTTTTATTTGCTTCTGGTTGCTAGAAGCTTGATGTTTGGCATTTTTTTCCCATTCCTGAAACTGTCTTATAAGGAATTTGATCTATTTTTGCTTTATATGTTGTTTTTTCTCTTACATATTGCAAGATGTCTCACGTTGCATCTGAGCCAGAAGATACTACAGGAAAACCTCTGCCTGCTGGATCTACCAAAGCTAAGTGTATCTGCTGTAAACTTTTGGTAGCTATTCCTCCAGCTGTTGTTTGTATTAAATGTCATGACAAACTTGTTAATGCAGATAATATTTCCTTTAGTGATGTACCATTGCCTGTTGCAGTTCCCTCAACATCTAAGGTGCAGAATGTTCCTGATAACATAAGAGATTTTGTTTCTGAATCCATAAAGAAGGCTTTGTCTGTTATTTCTCCTTCTAGTAAACGTAAAAAGTCTTTTAAATCTTCTCTCTCTACAGATGAATTTTTAAATGAACACCATCATTCTGATTCTTTGGACTCTTCTGGTTCAGAGGATTCTGTCTCAGAGATTGATGCTGATAAATCTTCATATTTATTTAAGATGGAATTTATTCGCTCTTTACTTAAAGAAGTACTAATTGCTTTAGAAATAGAGGATTCTAGTCCTCTTGATACTAATTCTATACGTTTGGATAAGGTTTTTAAAGCTCCTGCGGTTATTCCAGAAGTCTTTCCTGTTCCTAATGCTATTTCTGCAGTAATTGCTAAGGAATGGGATAGATTGGGTAATTCATTTACTCCTTCTAAACGTTTTTAAGCAATTATATCCTGTTCCGCCTGACAGATTAGAATTTTGGGACAAAATCCCTAAAGTTGATGGGGCTATTTCTACCCTTGCTAAACGTACTACCATTCCTACATCAGATGGTACCTCGTTTAAGGATCCTTTAGATAGGAAAATTGAATCTTTTCTAAGAAAAGCTTATCTATGTTCAGGTAATCTTCTTAGACCTGCTATATCATTGGCTGATGTTGCTGCAGCTTCAACTTTTTGGTTGGAAACTCTAGCGCAACAAGTAACAAATCGTGATTCTCATGATATTATTATTCTTCTCCAGCATGCTAATAATTTCATCTGTGATGCCATTTTTGATATTATTAGAGTTGATGTTAGATTTATGTCTCTGGCTATCTTAGCCAGAAGAGCTTTATGGCTTAAGACTTGGAATGCTGATATGGCTTCTAAATCAACTCTACTTTCCATTTCTTTCCAGGGAAACAAATTATTTGGTTCTCAGTTGGATTCTATTATTTCAACTGTTACTGGTGGGAAAGGAACTTTTTTACCACAGGATAAAAAGTCTAAAGGTAAAAACAGGGCTAACAATCGTTTTCGTTCCTTTCGTTTCAACAAAGAACAAAAGCCTGATCTTCGTCCTCAGGAGCAGTTTCAGTTTGGAAACCATCCCCAGTCTGGAATAAATCCAAGCCTGCTAGAAAGGCAAAGCCTGCTTCTAAGTTCACATGAAGGTACGGCCCTCATTCCAGTTCAGCTGGTAGGGGGCAGGTTACGTTTTTTCAAAGAAATTTGGATCAGTTCTGTTCACAATCTTTGGATTCAGAACATTGTTTCAGAAGGGTACAGAATTGGTTTCAAGATGAGACCTCCTGCAAAGAGATTTTTTCTTTCCCATGTCCCAGTAAATCCAGTGAAAGCTCAAGCATTTCTGAATTGTGTTTCAGATCTAGAGTTGGCTGGAGTAATTATGCCAGTTCCAGTTCCGGAACAGGGGATGGGGTTTTATTCAAATCTCTTCATTGTACCAAAGAAGGAGAATTCCTTCAGACCAGTTCTGGATCTAAAATTATTGAATCGTTATGTAAGGATACCAACGTTCAAGATGGTAACTGTAAGGACTATATTGCCTTTTGTTCAGCAAGGGAATTATATGTCCACAATAGATTTACAGGATGCATATCTGCATATTCCGATTCATCCAGATCATTATCAGTTCCTGAGATTCTCTTTTCTAGACAAGCATTACCAATTTGTGGCTCTACCGTTTGGCCTTGCTACAGCTCCAAGAATTTTCACAAAGATTCTCGGTGCCCTTCTGTCTGTAATCAGAGAACAGGGTATTGTGGTATTTCCTTATTTGGACGATATCTTGGTACTTGCTCCGTCTTTACATTTAGCAGAGTCTCATACGAATCGACTTGTGTTGTTTCTTCAAGATCATGGTTGGAGGATCAATTTACCAAAAAGTTCTTTGATTCCTCAAACAAGGGTAACCTTTCTGGGTTTCCAGATAGATTCAGTGTCCATGACTTTGTCTTTAACAGACAAGAGACGTCTAAAATTGATTACAGCCTGTCGAAACCTTCAGTCTCAATCATTCCCTTCGGTAGCCTTATGCATGGAAATTCTAGGTCTTATGACTGCTGCATCGGACGCGATCCCCTTTGCTCGTTTTCACATGCGACCTCTTCAGCTCTGTATGCTGAACCAATGGTGCAGGGATTACACGAAGATATATCAATTAATATCTTTAAAACCGATTGTTCGGCACTCTCTGACGTGGTGGACAGATCTCCATCGTTTAATTCAGGGGGCTTCTTTTGTTCTTCCGACCTGGACTGTAATTTCAACAGATGCAAGTCTCACAGGTTGGGGAGCTGTTGTGGGGATCTCTGACGGCACAAGGAGTTTGGGAATCTCAGGAGGTGAGATTACCGATCAATATCTTGGAACTCCGTGCAGTTTTCAGAGCTCTTCAGTTTTGGCCTCTTCTGAAGAGAGAATCGTTCATTTGTTTTCAGACAGACAATGTCACAACTGTGGCATACATCAATCATCAAGGAGGGACTCACAGTCCTCTGGCTATGAAAGAAGTATCTCGAATTTTGGTTTGGGCGGAATCCAGCTCCTGTCTAATCTCTGCGGTTCATATCCCAGGTGTAGACAATTGGGAAGCGGATTATCTCAGTCGCCCAAACGTTGCATCCGGGCGAATGGTCTCTTCACCCAGAGGTATTTCTTCAGATTGTTCAAATGTGGGGGCTCCCAGAGATAGATCTGATGGCCTCTCATCTAAACAAGAAACTTCCCAGGTATCTGTCCAGATCCCGGGATCCTCAGGCGGAGGCAGTGGATGCATTATCACTTCCTTGGAAGTATCATCCTGCCTATATCTTTCCGCCTCTAGTTCTTCTTCCAAGAGTAATCTCCAAGATTCTGAGGGAATGCTCGTTTGTTCTGCTAATAGCTCCGGCATGGCCTCACAGGTTTTGGTATGCGGATCTTGTCCGGATGGCATCTTGCCAACCATGGACTCTTCCGTTAAGACCAGACCTTCTGTCTCAAGGTCCTTTTTTCCATCCGGATCTGAAATCCTTAAATTTAAAGGTATGGAGATTGAACGCTTGATTCTTGGTCATAGAGGTTTCTCTGACTCCGTGATTAATACTATGTTACAGGCTCGTAAATCTGTATCTCGAGAGATATATTATAGAGTCTGGAAGACTTATATTTCTTGGTGTCTTTTTCATCATTTTTCTTGGCATTCTTTTAGAATACCGAGAATTTTACAGTTTCTTCAGGATGGTTTAGATAAGGGTTTGTCCGCGAGTTCTTTGAAAGGACAAATCTCCGCTCTTTCTGTTCTTTTTCACAGAAAGATTGCTATTCTTCCTGATATTCATTGTTTTGTACAAGCTTTGGTTCGTATAAAACCTGTCATTAAGTCAATTTCTCCTCCATGGAGTTTGAATTTGGTTTTGGGAGCTCTTCAAGCTCCTCCGTTTGAACCTATGCATTCATTGGACATTAAATTACTTTCTTGGAAAGTTTTGTTCCTTTTGGCCATCTCTTCTGCTAGAAGAGTTTCTGAATTATCTGCTCTTTCGTGTGAGTCTCCTTTTCTGATTTTTCATCAGGATAAGGCGGTGTTGCGAACTTCTTTTGAATTTTTACCTAAAGTTGTGAATTCCAACAACATTAGTAGAGAAATTGTGGTTCCTTCATTATGTCCTAATCCTAAGAATTCTAAGGAGAAATCATTGCATTCTTTGGATGTTGTTAGAGCTTTGAAATATTATGTTGAAGCTACGAAATCTTTCCGTAAGACTTCTAGTCTATTTGTTATCTTTTCCGGTTCTAGGAAAGGCCAGAAAGCTTCTGCCATTTCTTTGGCATCTTGGTTGAAATCTTTAATTCATCTTGCCTATGTTGAGTCGGGTAAAATTCTGCCTCAAAGAATTACAGCTCATTCTACTAGGTCAGTTTCTACTTCCTGGGCGTTTAGGAATGAAGCTTCGGTTGACCAGATCTGCAAAGCAGCAACTTGGTCCTCTTTGCATACTTTTACTAAATTCTACCATTTTGATGTATTTTCTTCTTCTGAAGCAGTTTTTGGTAGAAAAGTTCTTCAGGCAGCGGTTTCAGTTTGAATCTTCTGCTTATGTTTTTTGTTAAACTTTATTTTGGGTGTGGATTATTTTCAGCAGGAATTGGCTGTCTTTATTTTATCCCTCCCTCTCTAGTGACTCTTGTGTGGAAAGATCCACATCTTGGGTAGTCATTATCCCATACGTCACTAGCTCATGGACTCTTGTTAATTACATGAAAGAAAACATAATTTATGTAAGAACTTACCTGATAAATTCATTTCTTTCATATTAACAAGAGTCCATGAGGCCCACCCTTTTTTGTGGTGGTTATGATTTTTTTGTATAAAGCACAATTATTCCAATTCCTTATTTTATATGCTTCGCACTTTTTTTCTTATCACACCCACTTCTTGGCTATTCGTTAAACTGATTTGTGGGTGTGGTGAGGGGTGTATTTATAGGCATTTTAAGGTTTGGGAAACTTTGCCCCTCCTGGTAGGAATGTATATCCCATACGTCACTAGCTCATGGACTCTTGTTAATATGAAAGAAATGAATTTATCAGGTAAGTTCTTACATAAATTATGTTTTTTTTCTAGTCATGTGACTGCTATTGAAAAGCATTGAGAAGCAGTGCATTTATTAAAATAGCCAGTAGGTGGAGCTGTCCGCTTGTGTTGCAGCAAAGCCAAGCAAGCTGAAATTAATCAGTTTAACCAGACCTGAGCTATTGAGCAGATTTCAAAGGAACAAGATCTTCCTGTCTATAACTCAGTTATAGATTGGAATGCATAGAAAGAACTGTTTGCAGAAAAATGCAAGTGAAGTCTGTGTTGTGTGATTATTTTATTAGGTTTATAATGCTGTTTAGCAAATGTTTTTGTTTATTTAACTTAGTTTATTTATATATTCTGTTTTGTGTGATTATTTTATTAGGTGTATAATGCTGTCTAGCATTTAAAGTCTGCATTTCAAAGCTTTTAAAATAATATATTAGGTGTAGCTTATGACAATTTTGAGAGGGGCCTGGAACCTATCACCATCACTTCCCATTGACTTACATTATAAACTGGGTTTCAATTTACAACAGTTTCGATTTACAACCATTCCTTCTGGAACCTAACCCCGGCGTAAACTGAGGGCTACCTGTATATATATAGATATATATATAGATAGATAGATAGATAGATAGATAGATAGATAGATAGAGGGATATATTTAAAAATACTTATAACATATTTCCCTATGTGAAGAACATGGGAATGTGAAATATTTACATTAACTACAGTTAAAACCATTTTATTTTTAATGTGATTAATCAATACAATTTTTGCAGTGTACTTTAATTTCAGTATTTCATTTATTCATTTTATACCATTTTTTTATTATAATTTTTTTGTGACCCCTATTGTAATGTATGCGAAACAGACTGTTATCAAGGTAAAAATTGCCTTTATAGAATTATCTAACTTCCAAAGAAACGTAGAGACAGCATCACTTTTAACTGTTACAATTCAGGCATGGGCAGGGATTGCCATTCGCATACATATAATTCAATGAATAAGTCCAGCCAGTCAAAAATGAATGAAATGGACATTCATTTATCCATTTGGGTTTAACTTAAAAACAGCAATGTTTTAGGCATCCAAGCATGATTAAGGGCTTAAACGTTGCTAGTTTTTAAGTTGGACCCAGATGGATAAATAAAGGTCCATTTTATTATTTTTTTCTAGATGGACTTAAGATTCATAGTATTGATAAGATTTCTTAGAGAATCTCACAAACCCAGAGAACTTTAGAGAACTGGGCCCAATGAGTGCCAAGCAATGATAAACAGCTCTAGCACAGGTGTGCACAGGGGTGTGAAATGGCTCAGCACTACATGGGTTAATCTTTGTGCCCTATTGACAACCTGTAATATAATATATTTAACAAATCCTACACACATTTGCATTAAGTAATACGAAGGATTACTAAGGGGGTATGTTACTTACATAAGGGACTAAAGAATGATTCACATTAATAATCTATAATCACTCTATTCATAATGTTAATAATATATGTCTATTTTTAAATAAGACAATTTATATGTACAAGTTTCTGATTCTACTTGAATTATATACACAATATATTTATTTAGTAACATTACAAAAGTGTGAAAAACTAATGTGAAATTAAGGTACTATATACATGAAAACTGACAAAGAGATCATTGGCCGTTAAGACTCCTGCATCACTGGGAGGGTGTTATCTTTTAGAACTATGCTCCACCTCTCAGCTCACGCTTGAAGTGTCTCAGCGTTTGTTGCTGATCATATGTGGCTGTGTTCTCTCTTAAAGGGACACTAAACCTAATATTTTTCTTTCATGATTCAAGTAGAGAATACAATTTTAAGCAACATTCCAAATTACTTCCATCATCTAATTTGCTTCATTATTTAGATATCCTTTGTTGAAGAAATAGCAATGCACATGGGGGAGCTAATCACACAAGGCATCTATGTGCAGCAACCAATCAGCAGCTACTGAGCCTATCTAGATATACTTTTCAGCAAAGTATGTCAAGAGAATGAAGCAAATTAGATAATAGAAGTAAATTAGAAAGTTGTTTAAAATTGCATACTCTTTCTAAATCACAAAAGAAAGACTAGAGAGATTTTAATTGTAATACATTCTTTTTACCGGCTGAAACTCTAACCAGTCCCTTCTATATACCAAAAGGTTTTACATGGGCTTTAAAACTAAGAGCTATGTCATAGCTCTAGTAAGTGTGAGTATATCTCCATTCCTCTGCTTATTTTTCTTCCTAAAAGGACTTCACTATTATCTGTTTCCCTCTCTTTTAAGGACACCCACACAGAAGAACTCTGGACTTATATCCTATTTTTGTGCACTTACAAAACATGTCTTTTTTGTATTTGTATTTATTACTTTGGTTTTATTACAGGAACCTCACTGTTTTGGTTAGAATATATTTATTTAGTAACATTGCAAAAGTGTGAAAACTAATGTGAAATGTAGATACTATAAACATGAAAACCGACAAAGAGATGTACATCATATGTGAGATTTATGGCCTAGAGCTTTCTGGTTGCCAATTTAAAAATTCTAAATACCTCCTTAGATCTAAGGGAGGTCAATTTATCACCTCCCTTTAAGTGGCCTGTTCAATGGCCTTAAATGAAAAGTCCCCTAAAGGGCTTCTGTACAGATCAAAATATTTTTTCTGGTTGAGTTTTCTTTACAGTACTTTCTAGGTATGATAAATATTCCATAACATTTTTCTTGAGGAAGTGTGATGTTTTAGATGTATATTATTTGGAACAATTTTATTAAAGGCCAATTTTTTTCTTTCATGATTCAGAAAGAGCATGCCATTTTAAGCAACTTTCTAATTTACTCCTATTATCAATTTTTCTTTGTTCTCTTGCTATCTTTATTTAAAAAGTAGGAATTTAAAACTTAGGAGCCGGGAAATTTTAGGTTTAGCACCATGGATAGCACTTGCTTATTGGTGACTGACATTTAGCCACCAATAAGCAAGCATAACCCAGGTTCTCAACCAAAAATGGTCCAACTCCTATGCTTTACATTCCTGCTTTTTAAATAAAGATAGCAAGAGAACAAAGAAAAATTGATAATTGATTAAATAAGAAAGTTGCTTAAAATTGCGTGCTCTATCTGAATCATTAAAGAAAAATGTAGGTTTAGTATCCCTTTAAATACATGATAGAGTCAGAATTAAATGTCTGGTGAGTATTAAACTCAAAGAGGCCTCTCTATCAAGCTCCGTATGGATCTTGTGGGCCCGTGTTTCTGGTGAGTCTTCAGACCAGTTATGAAGAAGCGGTCTAAAGACCGCTGCTCCATAACCCTGTCCACCTGCTCTGATGAGGCGGACAGGAATCGCCGGAATTCAACCCGATCGAGTACAATCGGGTTGATTGACACCCCCGAGTCTGCAGGGGGCGGCGTTGCACCACAGCTCTTGTGAGCTGCTGGTGCAATGCTGAATACGGAGAGCGCATTGCTCTCCGCATTCAGCGATGTCTGTCGGACCTGATCCGTACTGTCGGATAAGGTCTGACAGACATATGATAAATAGGCCTCCTAGTCTTTACTGGTGGCACTGATGTAAAGGAAATGAAATAATGATAAATGTTTAGTCTGTCTTATTAAAAAAACTATTGTTTTATTTAATTAATGTGCCATACCTACTGAGAATGCTTCTCTGTAGCATGGGTGCTGTATATATCCATTTGCTATTTGCTTTGGTGGGTTGTTACTGCCACATACCAAAGTAGGCAAAATAATAATTATTTTTTTTAAATCATTATTTTGTAGCAGGACATCAATTGTATTTATTTTCTTGCTTTGCTCAAAGCAATGTTTCTATTTATGTCACCTGGATCATATTTTTGTGATAGTTAGTTACACTAAGTTATGTGGTTTCTTCACGTTTTATTAGTAGAGGACCTACAGTTGACTATGGCAAACAGTCTGATAAATTGTAATATTTGGGAAAACAGAAATGTTTTGTTGAAGCTTACATTTCTTATTCATCCTCCTAAAACAGTAGAGCTTACATCAATTGTGCATCAGCTTTTAGGCCTCTACTGGCTGTCCAGTAGTATTATTATGTAAAATAATAGAAGGGTCAAAAGGAATTTAGTGATTGAGGTAGAAGTTTATTTTTCCACCACCTCTACCCAGGAGGAGGCAAAAAAGAGCATCACCACCAGATGTTCAAATTTTTCTCTCTCCCAATAGTTGAGCCAGGAAGCATCGGCAGAATTTGGATACCTTTAAATCAATATAGAGTGAGATATCAATGTAGCACATTTGTATAGTTAGTTTCAAGAATGTTAAAGAATATTTAAAGATTTATCTGTGCTTTTAAAATTGGCAACCCTAACTTCCCTAGATGGAAATATAGGAAATCTTTGGACCAAGACTGGGAGTTGAAAAAAAAGGCAGTTCTTGGATTACTTATCCACATCTGAATGGACTTTTTTTAAACATTTGAGTGCGAGCAATAAGGTGCTCGTTGGCCTTACCGCTGGTATTATGAGCAATCACTTGAGCGCATTATGCTAGAATGATAACTGTGTCCTCAGAACTTCAGAGCTCTGGTTAAGCGTTTTAGGAAATAAAAAAGTTGCATAAAACACATCAAAAATACATTACAATGTACACATCTAATATTTATTTACAAAAAAATTGCACAGAAAAGTTATAAGGGCTCAAAGATATGAAGTAAAAAGGCAGGCAGAAGGCTTTAACATCGAGATACATACATATGCATGTCTAAATATGTATATACAGTATATAACACAGCACACAGAAAAAAGTCCAGCACTCACTCACAAGCTCTCAGCTAAAATTAAAAGCAAAACTGGAAGAGTCAGTTACCGCATTTGGCCAAATGGGACAAGCCCAGGTACCACGTCAAGGTCTCTTCCAAAAACCTCTCTTATTCAAACAAACTGGGAACAAGTCAGGGTTCAGGGACTTATGTAATCACCCTAGGCGTAAGCAAAACAAGGAAAAGTGGACAGCCCTCTCAGACCAGACCGGGTACACATCCCATGACTCTTAAACAGGCTCAGCTTTGGTTGCTATCGCACTCACTTAAAGCTACACTATTTCCAGAGTCACAGGCAGTTAACCTCGGACCTGTCAAGGTGCAGGTCCATAGGGAAAATTACAAAATAGACAACACAGCACACAGAAAAAGTCCAGCACTCACTCACAAGCTCTCAGCTAAGATTAAAAGCAATCCAGTAGTGAGAGAGGTGCAGCGTCGCTCAGTCCACATCACACAGCTGAACAGAATGATCCTTTCCAAAATCCTGAAGGTGGGTCTGTGTTGGAGCGGTGCCAGCACAAAAAATAGGTTTGAGCAGACCAAAAAGTAATATAGAGAAGGACAGGCGGCACTCCAGGATAAAAGTTCAAAAGTAATTCTTTATTCAAAGATGCATTAAAATGACAACACTCATGTTGCAAACAAACAAAAGGTGGAGGAGGAGGAAACCTTACATGTTTCGTTCCCTGCGGCACTTAATCATAGGTATAATCTCCCTCACATGTGTGGACAATTTAAACCCTGATCAACCAATCAGGAGCTGACAGTGTGGTTACTATGTTAACCATTCAAGATACACACAAGTCCTCACAGTGGAGTATGAGTACACATACACAAAAAAAACAACAACAATATATATATATAAAAAAATGCTATTAAAAAATGCCAGGGGTTGAAAAAAACAACACTCACCCTAGACTGATAAATTTGTACTCATTATAGCACTCAAAAAGTATGATATTTGATATAGTACAGTAGAAAAGTAGTTGTCTATTAAACTTGACATGTAATATATGTTCAAATCATGTTCTTATAAATATCTATAAATATTTAATAATCACAAATATCCAAAAACATTCAAACATTCAAATATTTAAATATTTATTTAAATATTTAAGTAAGTCCAAGGTACAATTACACTAAAGACTCTATTGAACTAATAAGAAACATCTATATCATGTTCAATCCCTGCTCCATATGCTCTATACAAAACTATACCCTAAAGTGGTATAGATATGAATATTCAGTTTATAAATACATGTTGAATTAGACTGAATTGCACAGAACATATAAAGCAGGAAAAAGTTGCAACAGAAAGGGATAATATTGGTTAATTCGCCACTAAGTGTGATTGCTTAATATCCACTATAAAAACACACACCTAACAAACTGATAGGCATAAACAAATAAATACAAAATATAAACCCTAATATGCATCAAAATATAGATGTGTCTATATAAACATGGATACTAAAATACCAAAAGCCTATTTCTGATGTCATAAATGTTTCCCTACGAAGTAACTAATATCCCACTCCTTATTTAGGCGTCTTGGTGATCTAGTACTCAATTTCCAAATCCAGTATAGCTCTTTTCTGGTTAGAATATTGTACCTATTACCACCCGTAATGGCCTTCTGGCTACATCTATGACTTTTACCAAAATTCTGGGCTCATTGATAAAATGAACTCCATTAAAATGTTGAGCCACACTAAAGTCCTTGTTGTAATTTTTTATGTCCCTCTTATGTTCACCTACTCTTGAACGTAGGGAACGGGAGGTCTGGCCTACATACTGTTGATGACAGAGTTCACACTCAAGAAGGTAGACAACAAAATTCGTGCCCCAATTGGCATAGTGTTCTATCTTAAAATTCTCACCAGTAACACTACTTTGAAACAAATTTTCTGATTGTATAACTTCGCAAGTGACACAGTTTCTAGATAGACATCTAAAAGTACCTTTTCTAGATAGCCAATTACTGGCTCCCATAGTACCTTTGCTGGTGACTAAGCTAGGCGAAAGAATAGTGGATAGAGTGGGCGCTTTTTTCGGGACAAACTTAATATTATCAACAACTTTAACCAGGAGATCATCTCCTTTCAAAATAGGCAAATTCTTTTTGATAATATTACACAATTGCTGGTACTGCTGAGAGAATTCTGTTGAAAAAACCACCATGTCATCATTGAACTTAGTTCGTTTGGTGGTATCCCTAGGACAGGCTAAGGTATTTAAATAAGTATCATTAACTTCCTTTGCTGTATGCTTTAGCATCTCTACATCGTAAACCCCTGGTTGCCAGTCTCTCAATTAGATCCTTGACTTGAGTATCAAAAAGATCATCAGAATTTGTATTTCGTCTCAATCGTAAAAATTGGCTCTTAGGTATGGATTTTATCAGGTGTTGAGGATGGCATGATTTAGCATGTAGTATGGAATTTCCTGATGTGGCCTTCCTATAAGTGTCAGTAATCACCCTATTCTCTTCAGCTGATCCCACAAGTGTGAGGTCCAAGAAATTAACTTTATCCTTATATACATCTCCAGTGAACCTTAGACCTAGATCATTGTTGTTAACATAGCTTAAAAAATCATCAAATACAAGATCGTCTTTAACCACAAAAATCAAATCGTCTATGAATCTCATAAATAAAATTATACTTTCTGCAAAAGGATTCTTATCAGCATCATAGAGGACGTTGAGTTCCCACCATCCCACAAACAGGTTCGCAAAGGAGGGGGCAAATTTAGCCCCCATTGCTGTTCCACAGACTTGTAAATAATATTCTCCATCGAACATGAAGAAATTGTGGGACAGCAGGAACTCAAAGACCTCACAGAAAAACAACTTAAACTCACTCGAATAATTGGTACTAGTATCCAGAAAAAAGGACACAGCCCGTATGCCCAGTTTGTGCGGTATACTTGAGTATAGAGACACAGCATCGATCACCACCCACCTAAAGTCCTCCTCCCATTGTACATTTTTGAGGATCTTCAAAAGATGACTCGAATCCCTCAGATAACTGCTTAACCCTTGAACAATGGGTTGCAATATTGAATCCACCCATTCAGAGAGTGGTTCAAATAATGAATCTATCCCAGAAATGATGGGACGCCCTAGGGGATTCAAAGGATCCTTGTGGACCTTAGGTAGGTGGTGAAAGATGGGTGTCTTAGGATACTGTGGGATAAGTGACGCTGCAACCTCCACTGTCATGAAACCCAAAGCCACAGCTTCATCCAATAATTTAGTCAATTTCCTAGTAAAATCATACTCAGGACTAGCAGACAATTTTCTGTATGTTATTCCATCATTAAGTTGTTTCCTTGCCTCCGCAATGTAGTAGGATTTATTCAATACCACCACATTACCACCTTTATCAGATGACCTGATGACAATATTCTGATTCTCCTTAAGCTGCTCAATCGCTAATCTTTGTTTGCTCGTAAGATTACTGTGTAAATGTGTATTACCTGCTTTTGTCAACACTCCTAAATCTATTATTTCCTGCTCTACCTTCTTCTGAAACGTGTTTAAATGAGAACCCCTAAAATGTGTGGGATAAAATTTCCGATCCCTTTTTCCTAGGCTTAGGTATATCTGCATCAGATGGCCTATGCTCATTCAAATACTTCAGATGTTCTAAGGTACAAAAGTCAGCAAAATTAAAATTAGCATTAACAACAGGGTCATCACAGATTCTATTAGAGCCCATAAGGGTCTCATCACAAATCTCATCAGTGCTCATACACACCCCATTAGGATCATCAACATTGGAGAAAAACCTTTTTAGTGGTAATTTTCTAACTAATTTGTTGATGTCCAAAAGTGTGTTGAATACTGAGAAATGATGTGTTGGGGCAAAGCCCAAACCCTTAGATAAGACTTGAACATGGTCCATAGTAAGGGTTAAATCCGCTAAGTTCATAACTGTCTAAGCTAGTTTTTCTTCGCTTTCCGTTTTGAGGACCTTCTTCCCTCTTCTTCTTCCTGCCCGTCGTGTCTGCTTATATATCCTTATTCTTCATCTTGGGGCGTACTGCTGATTCACTTCCATCTGAGCCCTCATTAGTGGAACCCTGCAACAAGAAAGAGGGATGGGGGGAGAGAGAGGAAGAAGAGCTCTCATCCAAAAGCTGTGAATCCTGGTCAGAGGTCTCAGGTTCAGTTGAAGAAAATATCACTTTCTTATCTGATTTATTTTTCAAAATTGACTTTGGTTCCATTTTTGGTGTACTGGCTTTGTTACTTTTTTTGTTTTTATTTTTTTGGCGATGACCTCTATTCTTTCCATCTGCAACTGTTTCATCTTGATCAGACTTTTCATCATTGACAACTTCACCTCCTTGTTTTCTCTGAGAATTCTTTTGGAACCTCTTCTGCCGTTTACCAAAACGGAACCAATCATATACTTTGTTTTTCACATAATCTTCAGTGTCCCTATTATATTTGCTGCCCTTTAATGATGCCAAGTCATCATCAGATTTCCTGATTTTCCTTTTCATATTGGACTTCAAAGTGGAATATTCTCCATCATCTTTATGGTTTCTCAATTCAGCCTTTAATTCATTAATTCGACTTTTTAGCGACTCCCTTTTAGCATTTTTGCTCCTCACTAAGATATCCATAAGCGTTTGGGAGCATGCTGTCAGAGCATCTTTCCACTCCTGGACGAGCTCCTCATCTTCCAAGTCATATGAGGGAAATTTCCTTATCCTGAGGCCCCTCTGTATTTTATTAGAGTCTATATAATGATTGAAGGCAACAACATCCCACATTAAGCGTAAGTCCATTAATAATACTCGTTCAAGATTATTAAATAATCCAACAATGTCCATATCAGCAGCACTCTTGCCAGTAGATGAAAAAATCTTTTCAAAAAAACTTTTCTACTATCAATATCAAAAATAGACTTATTGAGGCTAATTGCCTCCTCCTCCATGTTTGCTGAGTGTATGTAACTACCTATACCCGTCAAACTCTTTATACACAATCCTGTAACCCAGAGACTGGAAAAAGATCTAAACAGCAATATATGGCTGTATTTAAACAACTTTTTTTCTTTTTTTCTTTTCTTTCTTTTTATTTTAATTTTTTCTTCTTGTATTTTTTAATATGAAGTTATACATGGATATATGAAATGGCTACTGAGATCATATAACTGGAGTGCCGCCTGTCCTTCTCAAGATTAAAAGCAAAACTGGAAGAGTCAGTAACCGCATTTGGCCCAATGGAACAAGCCCAGGTACCACGTCAAGGTCTCTTCTAAAAACCTCTGTCCCTAATACTCAATGGGTATCAAGCTCAGACTTGATGACTTGTGCCGCAATCTACTTAATTACCCCTTGAGTATTATGTATACACATTTACTAGACTATAGATTACACAGACGCAGTGAGCATAAGTTGTTTTATTTAATTTAATTGCTGATGGATTACAGACATAAGTTATACCCATAGGTTAAGGTCTACCGACTAACTGGTGAACAACTGCTATCAGAATCATGTATAACAGTTATGCTATCAATGATATTAATTATGTTTGTGCATTCTAAATTTGCTTTTTGGATTTGATCCAGGTGTTGCCGTAATAGGCCGCTGGCGCATGCACAGTAGCGCTAATGGGATGCCGATCCGACACACCTGGGTTCAATTTACTGCACTTTGTGGGGTATATAGGAGGGTAAGTTTGATATGATTTGTATATGTATTTTATGGTCTGAGGAAGGGGCTAAAGACCCCGAAATGTCACAATAAAAGAAAAACTTTTGGATTCAAAACCGGAGAGTGCCTGATTGTTTTTGGATTTTATATATATATATATATCATGTATACATATAGGTATAGATACATATTGTACCAAAATACTATGAGATAGATGTAGAAATATTTATTTTTAGAACATATTCTTCTATGTGAAGAACATTGGAAGGTGAAATATTTATATTTTCATGTCGGGTTAGCACACTTGAGAATATGCGATCGGGTTTGCGTGAGAGTAGGATGTTTCTCCACTTTTTTTGCTCCATTGACATCTATGAGGGAATATGTGAACGTGCACGGGATATTCTAAGTACAGCTTTTTGCTCTCGTATGATTTGGCGCGAGAGCCAAGTTTACTTTAAACTCATAATACAAGTGCAACCGGATGAGCGCAAAAAGCTTATTTCTAGCGCAATTAACGCTCGAGCGTCACCAATGCAGATATAGGTTTGTATTGGCCTCTTGTTATTACTTGGCAGAAAGAAATGTGTTTGTGAATTTAGGCACAATTAGTATGAGGTATTTCTGTATCTGTCTGGAACATAGTATAGTATAGGAGTAAGTGGGCATAATAGAAACTCCAGTAAAGGAGTTAGGAATTCCAAACCATGGGGCCGATTTATCAATGCTTCATCTGATAATACGCTGGAATTCTGCATCAAATTAGATCCACCCTAGTTAACAAAGAGTCAAGATCTTCAAATGTTGAAATGTGTGACATAATATATGCTCCCGCAATATCAATCTGATGCAGATCAATGCTTGTGTTATTCAAGCGGAATACTGATCATCCCCCATCACATTGGACTCTATTTGACCCTCTTGCCAATTTATCAAACATTCAACAGGTACGCTCGCTTCTATTCCGACGCAGCGTAACTATCTTTCAAACCGTCACCCTTGAGGCCGCGAATGCCATAGAAATCAATGGGAGTCTGAAAACACAGAAAAGTTATGTTCAATGCTACAAGACAATGAAGCATATTAGATAATAAAAGTAAATTGAAACTTTATTAAAATTGTATACTCTTTCTAAATCATAAGACAAATATGGTTTTCATGTCCTTTTAAGTGGATTTTATTTAGCCCTTATTACTAAATAAAACCAAGTATGCAGATGTTACCCTACTTATGGATTATGTTACATATTTGTCTCTCATTACAAAGCAAGGGGACAATATTATTGCTTCAAATTTTGCGCAAAGTATTGCTTCAAATTTGGTGCACTAGTAGATATAGGGATAAAAATGAAATAAATACATTACATAATATAGTTGACTTCCTTTTTTGGATAAATCTATTTGCACCATGTTTAACGCATGTAATACAAGACCCACTCTCCACTTTGCACCAAATTTGACACAACTCAAACTCCTAAACAACCTACAAACTAGTAAAGTTTTCCACAACTTCTTATTGGTAAATGCATAATCACGTGATTAATGAAATCAGCGAATCAGATTGAAATATACATTTTCTACTATCACTAAAGAATCAAACTGCTCTATACTTAAGTCATTGATCATTCATCAGAACTTGTAAGTGCCATTTGTTATACATTGTGTATTGTACTTTGAAAGTATGTATATGTGAAATTAGTATTAAAGATAACCATTGATGATGACATTAGGCCACACACAGTAATATTTTTTTGACAATGATTTTAATAATCAAATGATGTTTGATTCAACATAATCTTTAGCTGGTAGCTCAAAGGGATAGTCTACCTAAAATTAAACTGTCATGAATCAGATACAGCAGAAAATAAAATCATCTCTTTACTGTCATGCGATTTTCAGTGTTTTTCTTTCTTCTCTTGAATTTTATTTTCATTAAGAAATGTCATGTTATATGCCAGCCCATTTTTTAACACCTGTGTAGGGGTGGTGTTTAAAACTGGCCCAGCTCTTAAAATATCCATTGATTGCAAATAAATACATATTATACCCTGATTACATGTTATATTCGCAATTGTTCTTGCTCAGAATAATAATATATTTACACTATATACATATAGTGGTATAAATAAACAAAGATATTTGAAAGACAACGATATTACACTATTTGGGGCTTCTCTGCTTTCAGAGTTTACACTCTTCACTCGTGGAGTGAGAATTAGTTTTGAGAAAGCTGCAAGACAAGCAGTGTATTTGGAGGAGCAGCACTTGTGGAACAGATAATTGAAAACTTTCTACATCAAGGAAACATTTGTTTCAAATTTTGGCTACTAACTTGCCAATAGTACTTGCTCAACAGACATAAAGTAAGACTGTGATATTGTGTTGTATTGATATTGTGCTAACATTTTTTGTTTTCTTGTCTTAAATAATAGCTGCTGAATGTTAATTTACCCCATCAACACTTGTCAATTGCCAAGACTGTAGTACTTTCAAATTACAAACCACTACTTTTAACAATATGAAAGGCTTCTTTCCCCAGTGTTGGTTATGCAAAACTGAGGAATGGGTAATAAAAGGGATTATCTATCTTTTTAACAATAAAAATTCTGGAGTAGAGTGTTCCTTTAATAACATGTCATGCAATATAGACAGGCAGAAATATTACAGAGAATTGGTTCTTTGGAGTAGACAATATGCTAGTAAAGAGTGAGTAAAATTAGAGCATTACTTAAAACATGCTGATTGGTTTTTGTTGCCTTCTGAGTTCAAACTGGTCATATATTACTAATGAATTTTCTATACTTAGTGAAGCATTACTCACATGTGGGCCGATTTATCAAAGTGTCAAACTTGGCGCATTCGCTGGAGTCAATACGCTCGCCAGACATCGCTGACGCAAATCTAGATACAACGGCCTTAGTTATTAAAAAGTCTGTCAAAAACACACGTGTTAAGTTCGGCGCGATGAGCATTGGACTGTTGATAAATAAGAGTAATCGATGTTGCGGATATTCTGTTTTTTCCAACTTTATTTATACCATTTTATTACTGTCCATGAACAAGCATATTTCTCTAAAGTTAATCTTTTATTTTTCATCTGTTAATGTCCAAGAAATAGCTAGATTTATACCTGAACGAACAATAATATCTCATAGAATGTTATTTTTCTATTTATTTGTTATACAAAAAATCTGATATATGATAATTTCACTTAAATTAATGTGTATTTGTATTTCTATAAATCATGATATGTCTATGTCATTTTTTTTCTTTTTTAAAAATGATTATTAATGCTAGTCTTTGCACATACTTGTGTGTGTGTCTGTGTGTGTGTGTGTGTGTGTGTGTGTGTATATATATATATATATATATATATATATATATACATATATATATATATATATATATATATATATATATATATATATATATATATATATATATATATATATATATATATATAGGTAATAAAGGGATTATCTATTTTTTTTAAACAATAACAATTCTGGAGTAGACTGTTCTTTTGATAACCAAGATCGTTCAACGGTCACTTTTAAACCTATACATATAAATACTCACCGGGCAATCCCTGTAGGCTGGCGCTGGGTGGATACATGAGTCTCGCACAAAGACTGCAAATAGGGCTAAGTCATGTAGCTGAGAAGGTAAAGTGCAAAAGAGGTGATGGTCAATATGTGTTCTATCTTCCAGACTCTACCGTCCTTTGAGTTGTTCATTCAGCAGGAAAGTACTGTAAGGAGATGGTGAAGAACTGCAAGGGGAGGTACAGTAGATAAGGTTCCCATTTGGTCAGAAAATATTTAATTCTGTGTTCAATATCACCTTTCATGTAAGCTTTCTCTATGAAAAGCAGACAATTAATCAGATTTCTTATGTGTGTCACATGTGGTGCCTTTGGTCGCATCCAGGGTTTAAGGATAATTTCCTAGGTGTTAATAAACTAAAGTTTAAAAAAACGATCATGAGGAGAGGAGAAAGAGCGTCCAAAAAGGAAAAAAATTATTTTGCATTGATATGTTTACTTGTGTATGACTGGTCCTAGAAAGCCAGTATTGTGTTTTAAACCAAAATTGGCTAATTCTTATTCTAGGACTATCCCAGAAAAGGTGCACTATATCAGGGTGTAATGCAGTGATCAAGTGCGCATGCACGAAACGCGTTTGCAAGTGCTACTGTTCACACTCCCTGTGATGTGATATGCTTTGCTACAATTTTATGCCGTACTATGGCTATGGTTTTATCTTTGATTAATTGACTAATACATTTTGGACTTTTTACATATGCGATGTCAAGAGCTTTTTTGGAAAGAGTGCGCTTTTACCTCTCAAGTATTCTGTTAATTTCTAGTGTGTTGAGCAGACACACCGGTAAGCTGCATCAGCTATTTCCACTTTCGCTCAGGACTCACTCTCCATTGTGCCGTTACATCGAGGTCAGAGGTCACAACAGACAACGCAGAGGAACGAGGTTAGAATTAGATTGTGGCGCTTTACAAACAATATCTTACTAAATGTAATGCAGAGTATGTAGGATATGTATACAATGCTCCCTGAATCCACTTTGCTCTTATATTAAGTATATTAAGAGTAATATATCTAACATGAAGACATTAAACATGCATTTCCCTATAATCCATTAATAATGTAGACCTACATGTTTTCAATGATACGGATGGTTATTTCCTCCAACTTCTGCTCCACTAATGATACTTCTTTTACTAATTAAGTCCGACATAATTGTGGGCACATTTCTATCAACAATTTAATCATATACAGTATGTAGGTAATAGAATGTATTTCTTGTTTAGCCAGTGAATATAGTCTATCAATGTAAGTGTTATTTCTGCCATCTTATGGATGGGAAGCTACACTATGCAAAAAAGTGGGGAATGCGGGTGGCACCCTATCTAATGATCGCAGGGAAGAGGTAGGGGGCACCACTACACTACAAAAAAAATAAATAAAATAAAAAAATCATTAAAAATAGGTATAAAATGGGTACTGGCAGACAGCTGCGAGTACCTAAAATGGCGCATTTCATTGCAAGGATGGGGGTTAGAGCGCTGTTTTGGATGTGGGAGGGTAATCGGCGATCCTGCACTGCAGAAAAAAAATAATTAAAATTAATTTATTTTTAAAAAAGCCCTAAAACTTCATACTGGCAGACTGTCTGGTAATAACTAAGGTGGTGGTGAGGAGTGTGGGTGGGGGGAAAAAGAGCTGTTTGGGGGGATCAGGGAGATGGGAGGGAATTCTGCCAGGAATTTCAGAAGAGTGGTGTTCAGCTGTAATTAGTGGCTTTCCAATTACCAAAAAGCAATGGCAAACTGAAGCATGTCTGCTATGTCTTAACAAAGGGGATCCAAGAAAAGCTTTCACAACCCTTTGTGTTATGACTGCACAAGCAGTATGTAAATAATTTCAGTGAGAAACCAAATGTTTGTGAAAAAGTTAACAATTTATTTTTATATGATCCCATTTTGCAGTAAAACGGTGGCATGAAATATAACAAAATGGCCCTAGATCAATACCTTGGGTTGTCTTCTTAAAAAAAAAATATATATAATTTTTAAAGATAAATTAAAAAAAACAAAATAAAAAAACAAGTCTTTATTTTTGTTTAAATGGAGTGATAACAAAAATGCTAAAAAGTCTCAGGTACTTTGGGCAAGTTTTTCTCTGTAATTCCCGGTAGTGAAGTGGATAAATCTGTAATTAATCAGTTTCTCCTGTAATAGATTCATCTATAGTATCTACCATTTGCAATGATCAGGAATGTACAACTGTAATGTAAAATGTCTTTAATTTGTCCTTTCTACAGCATTGCTGTAACAGACTCTACACACACACACAAATATATATTTTATTCAGACAGCTATACCAAATATTTTTATCTTTTTTTACAGAGCTCATTTAAATAAAAAAATGTCATAACACATTAAATAAATTAAGGAAAGAATGTTTTGTTGCTATTAATTCTACTAAAGTGTAGACCTCTGGTGGGCTACTTTTGTGTATTTTATTGAGTGTTATACAATTCGAAAACTGCTTAAAATATAAATCTCACTTTACTGTTTAACTGGAATTGACAAATCTTTGAAAGCGCTGTGTGAGATTCTTTATCATTTGAATTTCCTTTAAGTAACTAATAAAGGGACTAAAGACCAAATATGGTGGTTGTCATGATCTAATTTTAGGCCCAGACAAAAAAAAACACACCCAAAAAAAAGCCCATCACTAAACCCCAAAGACTCCCCGAACTTGGATCCGGCTCCTATGTGACCGCCAACTGCGGAGCTTCTCTTCTATCACGGCGGTGGCGGTCCAGCTTCATCCTAGTGGTGGTGTTCTATCTTCATTCATTTTTTTTTTTTATCTTTGGATCTTCCACCCCGATGTTTCTTTTTATGCAGTCTTCCGCCGCACAATGACTTTTTAAAGCTTTCATTCTATTGGCTGATTTGAATTTGAAAATGAAAATCAGCCAATAGGAATGCAAGGGTACCCCTATATAAATGGAGTACCTCACACTCAAAATTCAGTGTGCTGAGGCAATGCCCAAATGCTCTTTTAAGGCCATTTTTTATAGTAGTTTTTTTTAGATAGCCTTTTTTTGGGGTGTTGCTTGTATTGTAGTAAAGTCTAGTAAATGTTTTTATTTTGTTTTTGTCAAAAAGAGCTTATTCACTTTTTGTAGGGCAATTGTTATAGTTTATTTTGGGGTTAGTATAGCTTTTTTTTTTTTTTTTTTTTTTTTAAGTGGAGCTTTAGTTTTATGATAGACATAATTGTTTTTTTATTTCGGTAATTTGATTGTTTTTTCTGTAATGGTAGTTTTCTCTTTCTTTCTATAGTATTAGCTTTTTTTGTAATGCTAGGTTTTTTTATCATTCTGGTAATGTTAGTTTTTTTTGGGGAACTTAGGGGGTGTTAGCTGGTTAGGGGTTTAGATATTAGTGAGGGTTGTGGCAGTTTAGGGATTAATAGTGTAGAGGGGTATTTTGTGATGGGGTTGTGGCAGTTTAGGGATTAATAGTGTAGAAGGGTATTTTGCGATGAGGTTGTGGTGGTTTTGGGGTTAATGGTTTAGTGAGGAATTTTGCAATGGAGGTTTTGGCAGTTTAGGGGTTATTAGAGTAGTGGGGTACTTTGCTGTGGCCTATGTGGCGGTTTAGAGGTTATTAGAGTAGGGATCTTATGGAGATTCGGGGTTAGCGCACGAGTATGAGTGTTAGATTTTTTCTGCTATTCTCGCTCCGCTGAAGTCTATGGGGGAGGGGAGTATGCTAATGCAGTCACAATATTCTTACTTTGGCTCTTTGCGCACATCCGCTTAGCATGCAATGGAAAAAAACTTTAATTTTAATTTGCAATACGCGTGCTACCCGAAGCCCATTGAGCCAAATTCGAGCAGAGCTAGCCTGAGATTAGGAGTGATAAATAGCGCTCCACTTGTTATCTAGCTCTATGTAAGGGAATTTAGTAAAAAAAAAACTGAATCAGAGCAACAACAATATTCAACTTATATAATAGATAAATACATTGTGCCAGGGGAGATCAAATGGGCACTCAAAATACAATTTGTGTGTTTCTCATGAGACTAATGACACATTATAAAAGTATTTGGGTTTTCAATAAAAAAAAAATTACTATAAATAAAAGCAGGCGTCGATGGTAAAAAAAAATGGTTGGTTACTAAATTAAATCATTATCAATAGGGAACACTGGAATTGTATATTAGGAACATTTAAGCATGCTTAAATACACCAATTTTCAACTGCATGTAATAGACACTACTATAAAGAAGAATATGCAAAGATACAAATTTAAAAATCCAGTATAAAACCTTTTAAAAACTTACTTAGAAGCTCCCAGTTTAGCACGGTTGGTGATGTTAGGCTGGGACACCGGCTGAAATGGGCTGAGAAAGCAGGAAGCGCAGACACTCCCCCCTCCACCCTTCCCTGCATGTGAAAAGACCCTTTAGACAAACAGGAGCAGCGGAACTCTGTAGACTTGAGTCTACATCTGATACTTTGGGGCTTGGTTAGGAGTCTAAAAATATTATTAAAATAATAAGCAAAACTATAAACTGTTCCAAACACTATATAAATATATAAATATATATATATATATATATATATATATATATATATATATATATATATATATATATATATACATATAAAGATAATCTACAAAACATTTATCCAAAGAAAATCTATTGTAAAATGCACCTTTAAAGATATAATAAAATTATTTTCTAAGGCTATTGTGAGACACTAAAGTCAACCACTTTATCATTGTGGGTGTTTGTTGTTTTCAATATTGTGAGATCCAGCACAAATGATTATGATTATATAGCGATTTCCTCTTGCAATTAATCCAGCCTCAAGATCCACTAATTTTTCTACTAAATAAATATCTGCACATACCTTGTAAACTATGTTACACCTTGCTACAAATCATGGGCCCGATCCGATAAAAATCGTCGCCCGCAAAAGCTGACGCCAATATTTGCGCTGGTTTGGTATCCTATATACGGCGTAACTTAGAAGTTACGCGCGTATATTTCTGCCGTCGCCCGTAGTTTTTGGGCTATAGACAGGTATACCAAACCAGCGCAGTTTGGTATCCAATATACAGCCTAAGGACTTACGTGGCGAAAATGGAGAAATCCATTTTCACCTCGCCACAAAAAGCAGCCGTAAGAAGCCTTACGCTGACTATTGGAGCCCCGTAACTCCCTAAACTACCTGCTAAATAAAACCTAACACCTAACGCATGCGCAATGTCTATCTACCTGTCAACCGCAATCTGCTAAATAAAACCTAACACCTAACGCATGCGCAATGTCTATCTACCTATCAACCGCGATCCCCCGCCGCAATCCCTAATAAAGTATTTAACCCCTAAACCGCCGCTCCCGGACCCCGCCGCCATCTACATAAACTAATCCCCTACTGTGAGCCCCTAAAACCGCCACCATCTAACTGATCTATCCCCTAATGTGAACCCCTAAAACCGCCGCCATCTACCTTATCTATCCCCTAATGTGAACCCCTTACACCGCCGCCATCTACCTTATCTATCCCCTAATCTGACCCCTTACACCGCCGCCACCTATATAAAAATTATTAACCCCTAATCTGATCCCCCTATACCGCCGCCAGCTATATTAATATTATTAACCCCTAATCTAATATCCCTAAAGTAATAAGCTCTATTACCAGCCCTTAAAAGGGCCTTTTGCGGGGCTTTGCCCCAAAGTAAACAGCTCTTTTGCCCTATAACCTGCCCTCCCTACACCGCCGCCACCTATATTAATAGTATTAACCCGGGGCGTGTCTCTGGGCGGCACCTTAAATGGTAGCAAAATTAGTGGCTCTGTGTAGCTTGTGGATAACCTGCCGATTCTCTCCAATGTATGAAGTCATCTACTCTTTCTACCAAGATATCTGAAATCTAGATGCTAACCTGAATCTTTAGATACCAGATGAGCTGAATACTACACAGATCTACTGATCCGGAACGTTGAGGCCTACGGCAACCCCAGTAAGGAGAGGCCTTCAACACCCCCCCCCCCCAATAAAACTAAAAGGGGGTACGAGCAGCACATACGCTGTTTAATTTGTTCTACTTATACTCCAAAACCGTAAATTTATGTACGGGATCCTACCTGCTAACTAACTGCAATTAATCTGAGTTGGAAATGGAGCAGCGGGAAGCCATGCAGTCAGCGAAAAAGTCGCAGAGCAGAAGTGCAGACCAGGCTTTAGCAGGTCTATCTACATGGGAGCGGAAGATGCAACATCTTATCTCTACACACTTTGAACAGCTTGAACAGCAATTATGCCAAGCCTTCGTGACCATGCCTTCACGCAGTGAGACATGCCTTGGGGAAGATTCCCCACCTCTGACGGACCATCTGGCCTTGAATGCTTTCGAGAGTGGTGCTGAGTGCAATATGGCTACTGGGCAAACCGCCGACTGTGAGTCGATTGAGAATAACAGTCACTACAATGATGCTCCTCAAACTATAGCAGAACAGACCGGTATTCAGGATGAGAAAAGCTCGGCTGCAGCTATAGGTCTCGCACTGTTTCACCCTGGGAATTACACTCTAATGCACTACGGAACCCAGCGTTGCAAGTCAGGACAAGGAACGCATGTTGCAGTTTTGCAAGGGGACTTCAAATCACTTCTGAGGAGTGCCTGTGTCCTGGAAATTCTATGTTACATTCCCACCTCTCGGAGCTCTCGGAACCGGTCGGCTGTGATAACTCAGGCGAGTAGCTGCAGACCGGTTAATGTTGCATGGCCGAGTTTGCAGGGAGTACAGTTCACAGCTCTACAGTACAGGTATGAGCAGACACTTTTCATAGTCTCACTCCATGAACCCACTCTGACCGGACTGGAGCTGGATACTGGATCATCTGTTGTGGGATGGCCTGTTGATGTTCTCCTCCAACCTTTTGATCCGGGCGGCTTCACATGACTACCACTGAGCGAGTTGCTCTATGCAGTTACCACACGCATTACAGTTGTGCGGTGGGGTGGCCCCGATTGAAGTGCTCTGCTACGGTGTGATGTGCCTGAGACGCACAGAGTTTATAGTTACAGGTATTTGTTTGACTTTGCAGGATGACATTCCTACATAATCTGTCCATGCTTGCTATCTAATGTTGGAGTTGTTCACTAAGAGACCCATGAAGAGCCTGATTCAATTGACTGCTCCTTCCACTAAACATGGCTCTCAATGGTATCACTAGGTCCAAACTTTACTCAAGGGATCTACACTCTACCCAAGACCTTTAAATGACAGGATTTTGGTCACACGTTTATAAGCCAGATATTACTATACTCAGGAACCTAGCTGATAGGTACTATGCAATAGTTCACGTTAGCCTGTAATATAGCCACTAACTACAAGCTGTGAGTTTGTTTTATTATGTATTTTCTATGGTACTATACTGTTTATATATTAATGTTCTCCTACTATTCATATAATAGGTTTGAGCTGCAATTTGTATTTGCATTTAACCTGCTAACATAGGGAAGGCTTAACATGAGTGATATTATACATCCAATAAGTTTAGGAGAAATTAGTATTTAAAGTGCTCCAAGCTTTACTATGGATGTTATGCTTTTCTCGGTTGATGTATATTATGTATTCAGTTGATAGGTTGCCAGTCTCTGATTCTAAGGCTCACCTGAAATGTCCACCTGTTTAAAGTCATCCTCACCACATTTGGTCATCCCCATTATAGCTACAGATCATAGATCCCATCTACATCACTAATGGGCTTCCTTATTTAATGCTGATCAAGAGTGTCTCTAACTCAGAACCTATTTAAGTTACCTAACAATATTTCCATAGTTGCACAGTCCACATGCAAATTGCTACTGTGCAGTACTCTGCATATTCTTAGGTATAATGATATTTGAATCTGATATAATTGGTGTACTTACCATTTCATCGGTCATAAACCACCCCTGCCTAGTGTAGAGTTGGTTAGCCATAGACCTATCTCTAGTATAATATGGTAATAAGCTCAATTTCACATGGTAGCTTTTCTCCTTAACTCCTGAAGCACTTGAGCAAACACTAGCTACTCATATAGAGATAGTGATAGCAGCTATACATAGTCCTAGTAGCCTAGCAGACCCAATTGCTGCAAAATATTTTATGATATGCTCCAAATAGGGTCCTGTACCTATCAGACTTTGCAATATACACTATTTTGTACAATATTCAATATGTTTTGTTTTTGTCATAAAAGATTTTTAAAAAAATAGAAAATGAGGTTAGTCGTACGAGACCCAAGAGTGGTCTCCTTTGATCATGATAACCCTCTGCAAACTTCTTCTATGCTTACAAGGTCCAAAAGTGGCCTCTGGTGTCATTCAGGGGGTCTGCACACTATTGGGCACACGGTTGGTACAATATCCTATTTGAAATCTTTTTTCTGTTCTTTGGTAATGCTTATTGTACATATGAGATGCATGTACTGTACTATCTCTGTATACTACCACCTTATGATATTTGTATGCCTGTATTGAACCTCAAATAAAAAAAATAAAAAAAAATAGTATTAACCCCTAATGTAAGCCCCTTACACCGCCGCCATCTATATTAAAATTATTAACCCCTAATTTAATCTACCTACCCGCCGCCAGCTATATTATCTATATTAACCCTAAGTATATTATAGTTAATATAGTTATTATATTATATATATTAACTATATTAACCCTAATTATATTAGGGTTAATATAGTTAATATAGTTACTATAGTATTTATATTAACTATCGCCTAGATTTGGAGTTTTGCGGCCAAGGGGGTGCGTTGGCTACACATGCTTTTTTTCCCCCGCACCTTTTAAATACCGCTGGTATTTAGAGTTTACAGAATGGCAGGGTTTTTAGTGCGTTAGGCTCCAAAAAGGGAGCGTAGAGCATAATTTAACGCCACTGCAACTCTAGATACCAGCGATGCTTACGGACGCGGCCAGCCTCAAAAACGTGCTCGTGCACGATTCCCCCATAGGAAACAATGGGGCTGTTTGAGCTGAAAAAAAACCTAACACCTGCAAAAAAGCCGCGTTCAGCTCCTAACGCAGCCCCATTGTTTCCTATGGGGAAACACTTCCTACGTCTGCACCTAACACTCTAACATGTACCCCGAGTCTAAACACCCCTAACCTTACACTTATTAACCCCTATTCTGCCGCCCCCGCTATCGCTGACCCCTGCATAATATTTTTAACCCCTAATCTGCCGCTCCATAAACCGCCGCTACTTACATTATCCCTATGTACCCCTAATCTGCTGCCCCTAACACCGCCGACCCCTATATTATATTTATTAACCCTAATCTGCCTCCCCCAACATCGCCTCCACCTAACTACACTTATTAACCCCTAATCTGCCGACCGGACCTGAGTGCTACTATAATAAATGTATTAACCCCTAATCCGCCTCACTCCCGCCTCAATAACCCTATAATAAATAGTATTAACCCCTAATCTGCCCTCCCTAACATTGCCGACACCTAACTTCAAGTATTAACCCCTAATCTGCCGACCGGAGCTCACCACTATTCTAATAAATTTTTTAACCCCTAAAGCTAAGTCTAACCCTAACACTAACACCCCCCTAAATTAAATATAATTTAAATCTAACGAAAAAAATTAACTCTTTTTATATAAATTATTCATATTTAAAGCTAAATACTTACCTGTAAAATAAACCCTAATATAGCTATAATATAAATTATAATTACATTGTAGCTATTTTAGGAGTAATATTTATTTTACAGGCAACTTTGTAATTATTTTAACCAGGTACAATAGCTATTAAATAGTTAAGAACTATTTAATAGTTACCTAGTTAAAATAATAACAAAATTACCTGTAAAATAAATCCTAACCTAAGTTACAATTAAACCTAACACTACACTTTCAATAAATTAATTAAATAAAATACCTACAATTATCTACAATTAAACCTAACACTACACTATCAATAAATAAATTAAATACAATTCCTACAAATAAATAAAATTAAATAAACTAACTAAAGTACAAAAAATAAAAAAGAACTAAGTTACAAAAAATAATTTTTTTTTCAAACATTAGAAAAATATTACAACAATTTTAAACTAATTACACCTACTCTAAGCCCCCTAATAAAATAACAAAGCCCCCCCAAATAAAAAAATGTCCTACCCTATTCTAAATTACAAAAGTTCAAAGCTCTTTTACCTTACCAGCCCTTAAAAGGGCCCTTTGAGGGGCATGCCCCAAAAAATCAGCTCTTTTGCCTGTAAAACAAAACATACAATACCCCCCCCCAACATTACAACCCACCACCCACATATCCCTAATCTAACCCAAACCCCCCTTAAATGAACCTAACACTAAGCCCCTGAAGATCTTCCTACCTTGTCTTCACCTCGCCGGGTTCACCGATCGATCCAGAAGAGCTCCTCTGATGTCTTGATCCAAGCCCAAGCGGGGGCTGAAGAGGTCCATGATCCGGCTGAAGTCTTCATCCAAGCGGGAGCTGAAGAGGTCCATGAACCGGCTGAAGTCTTCTATCAAGCAGCATCTTCAATCTTCTTTCTTCCGGATCCATGTTCATCCCGCCAATGCGGAACATCCATCTTCACCGACGACTTCCCGACGAATGACGGTTCCTTTAAGGGACGTCATCCAAGATGGCGTCCCTCGAATTCCGATTGGCTGATAGGATTCTATCAGCCAATCGGAATTAAGGTAGGAATATTCTGATTGGCTGATGGAATCAGCCAATCAGAATCAAGTTCAATCCGATTGGCTGATACGATCAGCCAATCAGATTGAGCTCGCATTCTATTGGCTGTTCCGATCAGCCAATAGAATGCAAGCTCAATCTGATTGGCTGATTGGATCAGCCAATCGGATTAAACTTGATTCTGATTGGCTGATTCCATCAGCCAATCAGAATATTCCTACCTTAATTCTGATTGGCTGATAGAATCCTATCAGCCAATCGGAATTCGAGGGACGCCATCTTGGATGACGTCCCTTAAAGGAACCGTCATTCGTCGGGAAGTCGTCGGTGAAGATGGATGTTCCGCGTCGGCAGGATGAACATGGATCCGGAAGAAAGAAGATTGAAGATGCTGCTTGATAGAAGACTTCAGCCGGTTCATGGACCTCTTCAGTTCCCGCTTGGATGAAGACTTCAGCCGGTTCATGGACCTCTTCAGCTCCCGCTTGGATGAAGACTTCAGCCGGATCATGGACCTCTTCAGCCCCCCGCTTGGGCTTGGATCAAGACATCGGAGGAGCTCTTCTGGATCGATCGGTGAACCCGGCGAGGTGAAGATAAGGTAGGAAGATCTTCAGGGGCTTAGTGTTAGGTTTATTTAAGGGGGGTTTGGGTTAGATTAGGGGTATGTGGGTGGTGGGTTGTAATGTTGGGGGGGGTATTGTATGTTTTGTTTTACAGGCAAAAGAGCTGAATTTTTTGGGGCATGCCCCGCAAAGGGCCCTTTTAAGGGCTGGTAAGGTAAAAGAGCTTTAAACTTTTGTAATTTAGAATAGGGTAGGGCATTTTTTTTATTTTGGGGGGCTTTGTTATTTTATTAGGGGGCTTAGAGTAGGTGTAATTAGTTTAAAATTGTTGTAATATTTTTCTAATGTTTGTAAATATTTTTTTATTTTTTGTAACTTAGTTCTTTTTTATTTTTTGTACTTTAGTTTATTTAATTTTATTTATTTTTAGGAATTGTATTTAATTTATTTATTGATAGTGTAGTGTTAGGTTTAATTGTAGATAATTGTAAGTATTTTATTTAATTAATTTATTGATAGTGTAGTGTTAGGTTTAATTGTAACTTAGGTTATGATTTATTTTACAGGTAATTTTGTTATTATTTTAACTAGGTAACTATTAAATAGTTATTAACTATTTAATAGCTATTGTACCTGGTTAAAATAATTACAAAGTTGCCTGTAAAATAAATATTAATCCTAAAATAGCTACAATGTAATTATAATTTATATTGTAGCTATATTAGGGTTTATTTTACAGGTAAGTATTTAGCTTTAAATAGGAATAATTTATATAATAAGAGTTAATTTTTTCCGTTAGATTTAAATTATATTTAATTTAGGGGGGTGTTAGTGCTAGGGTTAGACTTAGCTTTAGGGGTAAAATTTTTTTATTAGAATAGCGGTGAGCTCCGGTCGGCAGATTAGGGGTTAATGTTTGAAGTTAGGTGTTGGCGATGTTAGGGAGGGCAGATTAGGGGTTAATACTATTTATTATAGGGTTAGTGAGGCGGGAGGGAGGCGGATTAGGGGTTAATAACTTTATTATAGTAGCGGTGCGGTCCGCTCGGCAGATTAGGGGTTAATAAGTGTAGGTAGGTGGCGGCGACGTTGGGGGGGGGCAGATTAGGGGTTAATAAATATAATATAGGGGTCGGCGGTGTTAGGGGCAGCAGATTAGGGGTACATAGGGATAATTTAGCTGGCGGCGCTTTGCGGTCGGCAGATAAGGGGTTAATTATTGTAGGTTTCTGGAGGCGACGTTGTGGGGGGCAGGTTAGGGGTTAATAAATATAATATAGGGGTCGGCGGTGTTAGGGGCAGCAGATTAGGGGTACATAAGTATAACGTAGGTGGCGGTCGGCAGATTAGGGGTTAAAAAAATTTAATTGAGTGGCGGCGATGTGGGGGGACCTCGGTTTAGGGGTACATAGGTAGTTTATGGGTGTTATTGTACTTTAGAGCACAGTAGTTAAGAGCTTTATGAACAGGCGTTAGCCCAGAAAGCTCTTAACTACTGACTTTTTTCTGCGGCTGGAGTATGGTCGTTAGAGTTCTAAATCTCACTCCAGCCACGACTCTAAATACCGGCGTTAGAAAGATCCCATTGAAAAGATAGGATACGCAAATGACGTAAGGGGATCTGCGGTATGGAAAAGTCGCAGCTGGAAAGTGAGCGTTAGACCCTTTAATCTTAACTACTGACTTTTTTCTGCGGCTGGAGTATGGTCGTTAGAGTTCTAAATCTCACTCCAGCCACGACTCTAAATACCGGCGTTAGAAAGATCCCATTGAAAAGATAGGATACGCAAATGACGTAAGGGGATCTGCGGTATGGAAAAGTCGCGGCTGGAAAGTGAGCGTTAGACCCTTTAATCACTGACTCAGATTCAAGTTCAATCTGATTGGCTGATAGGTTCAGCCAATCGGATTGAACTTGAATCTGATTGGCTGATTCAATCAGCCAATCAGATTTTTCTACCTTAATTCCGATTGGCTGATAGAATCCTATCAGCCAATCGGAATTCGATGGACGCCATCTTGGATGACGTCATTTAAAGGTACCTCATTCGTCGTTCAGTCGTCGGCCGGGATGGATGCTCCGCGTCGGAGGAGCGAAGAAAGAAGATGGAAGATGCCGCTTGATGGAAGATGCCGCCGGATGGAAGAAGACTTTGCTGCCGCTTGGATAAAGACATCACCGGGATGAAGACTTCTTCTTTACCGCTTGGATAAAGACATCACCGGGATGAAGACTTCTTCTTCGCCGCTTGGATAAAGACATCGCCCGGATCGGATGAGGAGTTCGGCCCGGTTGGGTGAAGACAAGGTAGGGAGATCTTCAGGGGGGTAGTGTTAGGTTTTTTTAAGGGGGGTTTGGGTGGGTTTAGAATAGGGGTATGTGGGTGGTGGGTTGTAATGTTGGGGGGGGTGTTGTGTTCTTTTTTTTTACAGGCAAAAGAGCTGTTAACTTGGGGTAAATACCCCGCAAAAAGCCCTTTTAAGGGCTGGTACAGAGCTGGGTATTTTATAATTTAGAATAGGGTAGGGAATTTTTTATTTTGGGGGGCTTTATTATTTTATTAGGGGGCTTAGAATAGGTGCAATTAGCTTAAAATTGCTGTAATCTTTTTTTTTTTTGTAATTTAGTGGGTTTTTTTTTGTAATTTAGTTTAGTTTATTTAATTGTATTTTTAGATAGATATTTGTAGTTTATTTAATTTATTGATAGTGTAGGTGTATTTGTAACTTAGGTTAGGATTTATTTTACAGGTAAATTGGTAATTATTTTAACTAGGTAGCTATTAAATAGTTATTAACCATTTAATAGCTATTGTACCCAGTGGCGTAGCGTGGGGGGGGCCACAGGGGCAATGGCCCCGGGTGCCTAATTATGGGGGGCACAAAAGGTCTTGAGTCACTCTGTCTACTACTCTCAAATCAATCAATGCAAGTGTGAACTTTAGTCAGTCTGAGTCTGACTCGTCATGGTCTGTGAGTCTGTGCTGCCGGCGCCTCCTGTAAGTATAGCACTGTGTATGTAATCTACTTATTAGTCGACTCTTATCCGACTCTGTCTGTCCACTCCAAACGTTACCTCCTGGCTCCTGCTGTGCTGCAGTCTACAGTTTATGATACTAGCACTGCAGGTCCTGACTCTCCCACTCCCAGCGCGCAGGTCAAGAGGGAGTGAGAGAGCAAGAAGTGGAGGAAGAGCCTGAGGACTGTCTCTAGCGCGTCATGCCTGGTGCCTGCCCTGCTGCCTGTGAAGCCTGGTAAGTAATTTGGGGAGCCGGGAGGAGAAGAAAGGGATGTCAGTGGCAGCGGCTTAGACTGGGGTTTGATTGGTGATGGGGTCGGGGGGGATCACCGGGCTGCAGAGCAGACCATAGCCTGGGTACGAAGACCCCTCTGTACCTACCTCAGCACTGTGACTTGTGGGGCACTGGGGCACAAACAGCTGCATACACATGGACATGGCTGAAGCCTGGAAATGGGACTTGCTGCAGCTATTTATATATCGTCCCCTTAGTTAGTAATAGTCTCAGAGGAAGCAGCCATCATATAAATGCATTGCTGCTCAATCAAGGAAGGACAAGGGGATACTATATTTATCTATCTGTGCACCAGCATGGATTTAGAATTTTACACAAAAATTAAACATTATAAAAAAATCTTCTAACCAAATGACCCTTTAGCTACAAAGCAATATATGATATTATCATCATTCCAGCAATTATGTAATTTTATGCCAATACAGGTGGAAAAAAAAAATCATACATGTATAAGAAAACATTTTTTAGAATTGGTTTTAAATAAATATTTTATTTAATTATAAACAAATATTTAGAAGGCGAAAGCTTTCACCTTCTAAATATTTGTTTATAATTAAATAAAATATTTATTTAAAACCAATTCTAAAAAAATGTTTTCTTATACATGTATGATTTTACAGTGTTTGTATTCTGTTATAGATCATAACTCAGTAAGAGACATAACAACTATTAATATATAATATTTACTCATTTTGTCCCCACAATATTCCTATTCTGATAACATAGAAAACAAACTGCTGTTTGCAAGTCAAACCCCATGCTGTTGGCTCATTACTTGCGGATCAGCTTCATTTTCTTTTTCATTTTTTTATATTGTTTTTATCTTCCTTTTGTGATTGAGACAGAGCATTTTTTTATATTGTTTTTATCTTCCTTTTGTGATTGAGACAGAGCATTTTTTTATATTGTTTTTATCTTCCTTTTGTGATTGAGACAGAGCATTTTTTTTATATTGTTTTTATCTTCCTTTTGTGATTGAGACAGAGCATTTTTTTATATTGTTTTTATCTTCCTTTTGTGATTGAGACAGAGCATTTTTTTATATTGTTTTTATCTTCCTTTTGTGATTGAGACAGAGCATTTTTTTTATATTGTTTTTATCTTCCTTTTGTGATTGAGACAGAGCATTTTTTTATATTGTTTTTATCTTCCTTTTGTGATTGAGACAGAGCATTTTTTTTATATTGTTTTTATCTTCCTTTTGTGATTGAGACAGAGCATTTTTTTATATTGTTTTTATCTTCCTTTTGTGATTGAGACAGAGCATTTTTTTATATTGTTTTTATCTTCCTTTTGTGATTGAGACAGAGCATTTTTTTATATTGTTTTTATCTTCCTTTTGTGATTGAGACAGAGCATTTTTTTATATTGTTTTTATCTTCCTTTTGTGATTGAGACAGAGCATTTTTTTATATTGTTTTTATCTTCCTTTTGTGATTGAGACAGAGCATTTTTTTATATTGTTTTTATCTTCCTTTTGTGATTGAGACAGAGCATTTTTTTATATTGTTTTTATCTTCCTTTTGTGATTGAGACAGAGCATTTTTTTATATTGTTTTTATCTTCCTTTTGTGATTGAGACAGAGCATTTTTTTATATTGTTTTTATCTTCCTTTTGTGATTGAGACAGAGCATTTTTTTATATTGTTTTTATCTTCCTTTTGTGATTGAGACAGAGCATTTTTTTTAAGTTTCTTTTATTATAATAGTTACTTCTATAGTCACATTGGCTTAGTTCCTATGGTATTTTTGGTTGAAGAGATAGCTAGGTAAGTGTCTGGAGCGCTACATGACCGAAAATAGTGCTGCCATATAGTGCCCTTGCAAATGGATAACATTATTGCAAAAAGGCTGCCATATAGTGCTCCAGACATGTGCAGGCTCCTGAGCTTATATACTTTCAATTCAACTAAAGATACCAAGAGAATGAAGACAGTTTGAAAATAGAAGTAAATTATAAAGTTGCTTAAGATTGCATGCTCTATCTGAATTATGAAAGAAAATGTTTGGGTTTCATGTCCCTTTAAAGGAACAGTAAAGTTAAAATTAAACTTCATGACTTTGGTAGAACATGTGATTTTAACAACTTTCCATTTTTCTTCTGTTATCTAGTTTGCTTCATTCTCTTATTATCCTTTGAAGAGTATACCTAGGTAGGCTTAGTAGAAGTTCACTACTGTGAGCTAGCTGCTGATTGCTGGCTGCACTGCACATGTATGCCTCTTGTCATTGGCTTACTAAAATGCTCAGCTAGCTCACAGTAGTGCATTGCTTCGTATTCAACAAAGGACACTAAGATAATGAGGCAAATTCAATAATATAACTCAATTGTAAAGTTGTTTAAAATTGTATTCTCTATCTGAATCATGAAAGAAAATGTTAGGGCTTTATGACACATTAGTTGGCGCTGGTATCACTCAGTGGAGCGCAAATATCTCTTTCATCAAAGCGATATTTAGCGCTCCACTTGTAATCTGGCTCTTTGATGTGTAGTGGTGTCAAGTAAAAATCCAGCTATTTCATATACATATACACAAAATAAACCTAGAGGAACAGGTTCTCATATTTTATACTGTGCTGCTAGTAAAATAAGTAATCAGAAATAGGTTACTTTAAGTTTATTAACTGACTAACATTACTGCTTTAATTACTGTTTAATATATATAGACAGAAAGAGAGACATACAGATAGACAGACAGAGACAATTGGTAAAAAGTTACACTGCATAAATACCTTACGTTCATAATATTTTTTTTATTTTTTTAAATATATATACCCCAATTGTTCACACTATTACTCTTCTATATGAGTTTGAGAATATTTTCCAAATATGTTCCTGAGGGTGTGTAAATGTTAATGTGTGTGCATTGTGTTATGAAACATGAGATTCCAACCATGAGTGAGTGTGTGTATATATCTGTATATTTATATATATTACTGCTGGAAGAGACTCAGTCAGTGATAATGGGTTAGGGGGGCGCAATTCTTACCTTGCCCTGGGCGCTGACAACCCACGCTACGCCACTGATTGTACCTAGTTAAAATAAATACCAAGTTACCTGTAAAATAAATATAAACCCTAAAATAGCTACAATGTAATTATTAATTACATTGTAGCTTTCTTAGGGTTTATTTTATAAGTAAGTATTTAGATTTAAATAGGAATATTTTCATTAATAATATTAATATTAGATTTATTTTAATAAGAATTTAGTTAGGGATGTTAGAGTTAGATAGGGTTATTATACTTAATATATATATATAATATAATAACGATATTAACTATATTAACCCTATTATAATTAGGGTTAATATAGTTAATATATATAATATAATAATTATATTAACTATGTTAACCCTAATATAATTAGGGTTAATATAGTTAATATAGCTGGCGGCGGTGTAGGGGGATTAGATTAGGGGTTAATACATTTATTATAGGTGGCAGCGGTGTAGGGGGATTTAGATTCTAGGCAAAAGAGCTGATTACTTTGTGACAAAGCCCCGCCAAAAGCCCTTTTAAGGGCTGGTAAAAGAGCAGTTTTCTTTGGGGCATGCCCCGCAAAAAGCCCTTTTAAGGGCTGGCAAAAGAGCAGTTTACTTTGGGGTAATGCCACGCAAAAAGACCTTTTCAGGGCTAATTGTAGGGTTAGACTTAGGTTTAGTGGTAGGGATAGTTTAGTATTTTAGGGGTTAAATAATTTAATATAGCTGGCGGCGGGGTAGGGGGATTAGATTAGGGGTTAATTAATTTAATATAGCTGGCGGCGGGGTAGGGGGATTAGATTAGGGGTTAATTAATTTAATATAGCTGGCGGCGGGGTAGGGGGATTAAATTAGGGGTTAATAATTTTAAAATAGATGGCGGCGGGGTAGGGGCTCTCTTTAGGGGGTTATAGATTTAATATAGCTGGCAGCGGGGTCCGGGAGCGGCGGTTTAGGGGTTAATAACTTTATTAGGTGGCGGCCGGGTCCAGGAGCGGCGGTTTAGGGGTTAATAAACTTTTTTTATAGCTAGGATAGTGAGGGGGGATAGCGGATAGAGGGTTAGACGTGTCGGGCTATGTTTGGGAGGCGTGTTAGACAGTGCGGGTGATTTCATACTTTAGTCAGGTTTTGTAGCCGTAAGTCACTGGCGACTCCAGAAATTTGTATTTACGTAGATTTCTGGACATCGCTGGTTTCTCCGACTTACGGTACTTTAGCATCCGACGGCGCCGTATATTGGATAGCTCGAGTTGCGAGCTGAAACTGCGGGCGACGCGGGTTCCCTCGCTTGCGCCGCAAACTACGCCGTATATCGGATTGCTCCCCATAATGGAAGCGGCCTACAATAGCTGTATGGCATGGGAGAGCGGCCTTTACACTTTCTCTAGAGCAGTACAAATTTTTCTTTAGGGGACATGAAACCTAAAAAATTTTTTTTTTAAAAAATATAATTTTAAACAACTTTCCAAGTTACTTTTATTATCTAATTTGATTAGTTCTCTTGATATCATTTGTTGAAATGCAGATTGATGGCTGCACATATATGCCTCTTGTTATTGGCTTACCAATATGTTCAGCTCCTCGTAGTGCATGGCTCCTCCTTCAACAAAGGATACCAACAGAATGAAGCATAATTGATAATAGAAGTAAATTAGAAAGCTGTTTAAAAAAATGTATGCTCTATCTGAACCATGAAAGAAAAAAATGTGGATTTCATGTCGCTATAACATCTAAAATGTCTAACTATTATTCATTACTGTTTCTTTGGGAAGAATATATTAACTCCCAATACAAAATTGAATTTGAGCTTTTATTGAGTTATCTGTCAAATTCTATTTAAAGGGACAGTCAACACCAGAATTTTTGTTGTTTTAAAAGATAGATAATCCCTTAATTACCAATTCCCCAGTTTTGCATAACCAACACAGTTATAATTATACACACTTTACCTCTGTAATTACCTTGTATTTAAGCCTCAGCAGACTGCCCCCTTATTTCAGTTCTTTTGACAGACTTGCATTTTAGCCAATCAGAGCTGTCTCCATGGTAAATTCATGTGCATGAGCTCAATGTTATCTATATGAAACACGTGAACTAATGCCCTCTAGTGGTGAAAAACTATCAAAATACATTAAGATTAGAGGCGGCCTTCAAGGTCTAAGAAATTAGCATATGAACCTCCTAGGTTTAGCTTTCAACTAAGAATACCAAGAGAACAAAGCAAAATTGGTGATAAAAGTAAATTGGAAAGTTGTTTAAACTTTTAATGCCGTTATGCTGTTCTATTCCATCATAATTACACTGGGCTTTAGAGCCGTTATGACAGAATAGAACGTCATAGCCAACGGCTGTCCTGAAGCCTTCTGTGCTTCCAGGATTTGATCACGGTCTGGATTGTAGGGACACCCCCCAGACACAATCCAATAATTGAAATCTTGCGATCGTGTGCACGGTTGCGTGGTTTCAATTTGTCTACATGGGAACAGTTGTTCCGATGTAGACAATTTAACCCAGTCATGAAAGGGTTAAAATTACATGCCCTATTTGAAACATGAAAGTTTTTTTTGGACTTGACTATCCCTTTAAGTTAGTTGATATGGTTTTTCCTTTTATATTTTATAGTTGGATAATATGTACAGAACGCAGTATGTTGTATGTTGTTATAGTCAGAAGATGTCATGAGTCGGAGTTATGTAATTCACTCTTTTTTGTTATATTTCTGAACATGTAACTTCATAGAAACCATTGTGTGAGTTATTGATTGTAATCTCCTACTCTACCTATAAACTTTAATAAAAACTAATAAAAAAAATAGAGATTTCCTTTATAAACTTGAAAAAAGATGTTGGTCCATTTAACAATAATTTTCAAAGGGGATTTATCAATTGCAATGTTAATAACCTTTTCCATTTGTGCTATAGTAATGTCTCAAAAAGGATGTTGTGTATAACGGTTTCTCTCCCACCATAACCTCTCATTAGTCAGAAGCTGTAGGAGATCTTTGGGTAAATGCTGTGGTTCGAGATACCATTTTCTGAAGATTTAAGTGTTTGTTTCTATAGTTAATATTAATAGGGAGGACTTTAAAAAGTAAGTAAAGCTGCAATATGATTTTTGTTGCTTAAGAGTGATGTTCAACACATCCTGATTTATTATTTATTTCCCTTAGTTTTTAATGTATATATCTATATCTATCTACATCTATCTATCTATCTATCTATCTATCTATCTATCTATCTATCTATCTAGGCAAGTTGTATTTTTGAGGATTAATTTTATTATTGAACAACAACCATGTTCTCAATGAACCCAAAAAACTCATTAATATCAAAGCTGAATAGTTTTGGAAGTAGTTTTTAGTTTGTTTTTAGTTATAGCTATTTTAGGGGGATATCTGTGTGTGCAGGTGACTATTACTGTGCATAATTATTAGGCAACTTAACAAAAAACAAATATATACCCATTTCAATTATTTATTTTTACCAGTGAAACCAATATAACATCTCAACATTCACAAATATACATTTCTGACATTCAAAAACAAAACAAAAACAAATCAGTGACCAATATAGCCACCTTTCTTTGCAAGGACACTCAAAAGCCTGCCATCCATGGATTCTGTCAGTGTTTTGATCTGTTCACCATCAACATTGCGTGCAGCAGCAACCACAGCCTCCCAGACACTGTTCAGAGAGGTGTACTGTTTTCCCTCCTTGTAAATCTCACATTTGATGGACGACAGGTTCTCAATGGGGTTCAGATCAGGTGAACAAGGAGGCCATGTCATTAGATTTTCTTCTTTTATACCCTTTCTTGCCAGCCACGCTGTGGAGTACTTGGACGCGTGTGATGGAGCATTGTCCTGCATGAAAATCATGTTTTTCTTGAAGGATGCAGACTTCTTCCTGTACCTCTTCCTGTACCACTGCTTGAAGAAGGTGTCTTCCAGAAACTGGCAGTAGGACTGGGAGTTGAGCTTGACTCCATCCTCAACCTGAAAAGGCCCCACAAGCTCATCTTTGATGATACCAGCCCAAACCAGTACTCCACCTCCACCTTGCTGGCGTCTGAGTCGGACTGGAGCTCTCTGCCCTTTACCAATCCAGCCACGGGCCCATCCATCTGGCCCATCAAGACTCACTCTCATTTCATCAGTCCATAAAACCTTAGAAAAATCAGTCTTGAGATATTTCTTGGCCCAGTCTTGACGTTTCAGCTTGTGTGTCTTGTTCAGTGGTGGTCGTCTTTCAGCCTTTCTTACCTTGGCCATGTCTCTGAGTATTGCACATCTTGTGTTTGTGCTTTTGGGCACTCCAGTGATGTTGCTGCTCTGAAATATGGCCAAACTGGTGGCAAGTGGCATCTTGGCAGCTGCACGCTTGACTTTTCTCAGTTCATGGGCAGTTATTTTGCGCCTTGGTTTTTCCACACGCTTCTTGCGACCCTGTTGACTATTTTGAATGAAACACTTGATTGTTCGATGATCACGCTTCAGAAGCTTTGCAATTTTAAGAGTGCTGCATCCCTCTGCAAGATATCTCACTATTTTTGACTTTTCTGAGCCTGTCAAGTCCTTCTTTTGACCCATTTTGCCAAAGGAAAGGAAGTTGCCTAATAATTATGCACACCTGATATAGGGTGTTGATGTCATTAGACCACACCCCTTCTCATTACAGAGATGCACATCACCTAATATGCTTAATTGGTAGTAGGCTTTCGAGCCTATACAGCTTGGAGTAAGACAACATGCATAAAGAGGATGATGTGGTCAAAATACTCATTTGCCTAATAATTCTGCACTCCCTGTAGATATATACAAATATATATATATATATATATATATATATATATATATATATATATATATATATATATATATATATATGAGAGGTAGAATCGGGTGTGTTCTAATAGCGCTTGCAGAAGATGTTCCTTTGTCAACTGTAAATGTAAACACCTCCCTTATTCCACCTCTGAAAAATTCCTTTTTTTTTTCTTTATCAGTAACTTATTTTATTTCCTGGTTCAAGCTGAACATTGATATTATTTGTTGATTATTTCTTTCTCTCTGCAGAAGAGATTGTCATGGTAACATTTATTTCTTAACTCTTCTATACCACACTGGGAGTGTAATTTCTTACATGACAATCTCTTCTGCAGAGAGAAAGAAATAATCAACAAATAATATCAATGTTCAGCTTGAACCAGGAAATAAAATAAGTTACTGATAAAGAAAAAAAAAAGGAATTTTTCAGAGGTGGAATAAGGGAGGTGTTTACATTTACAGTTGACAAAGGAACATCTTCTGCAAGCGCTATTAGAACACACCCGATTCTACCTCTCATAATTTTCAAGTCTCACCTAGGAGGAATGAGACACCACTAATAGCAGCAGGCATTGGACATCCCCATAGAGCACTTCACTGCACAACTACTATTGCTCTAATTGTGGCGCAACTACCTACAACCCCCTCTCTTCGCATATATATATATATATATATATATATATATATATATACACACACATATATATATATATATACACATACATACACATATATAAATATGTATATATATATATATATGTATATATATATATATGGGTGAAACTACAGGGGGTGCAGGGGTCGCAATTGTGACTGGGCCCCCAAGGGTGGGGGCCCAGCTTAAAAAAAAAAAAATATATATTTTTTTACAATAAAAAACGTTGACCTGCCACTGCCTGCGCTGATATCATGTGAGTGTGACATGATGCTTCACTAGTATCTCTGACTACAGAGGTTAGTGTTTCTGTTTTACTCATTAGTATTTATGTGTGTGTGTATGTGACTGTGTGTATTTATGCATGTATGTGTGTGTGTATGTTTGTGGAACCAGCAAATTACAGAGCTTGTTACTACAGCATGGGTGGGTGGGGGGTAAACAGTGTCACTATACAGTACCACTATATACAGTACGGGGGGCTGTACCATGTCACAGACTACTGTGGTCACTTTATAAAGTACTGGGGCGGGTAGGGTCAGGCCAGCCATCTCACCGGCAGATTACAGACTGTGTCACTAACTCACTATATACAGTACTGGTGGGTTAAACAGTGTCACTATACAGTACCACTATATACAGTATGGGGGGCTGGACTATGTCACAGACTACTGTGGTCACTTTATAAAGTACTGGGGCGGGTAGGGTCAGGCCAGCCATCTCACTGGGAGATTACAGACTGTGTCACTGACTCACTATATACAGTACTGGTGGGTTAAACAGTGTAACTATATACAGTAATGGGGGGCCAGACCATCTCACAGACTGTGGGCACAGGGTACCTCCTTTTGTAGACATGTAATCTGATTCACATTTTCTTTTCTGTGTTAAATGTTAAAAAAAGATATGTATCAAATTCACTTTTTTTTTTTGGAGGGGGGCTTCTTAGATTTATGCACCTGGGCCCTGTGGTTTCTAGTTATGCCTCTGTATATATGTATATATATATATATATTTATATATATATATATATATATATATATATATATATATATATATATATATATATATATATATATATATATATATATATATATATATATATATATATATATATACATACATTCAGTGTCATAAAAATATGCTTAATGGTAAATTATGAACAAAAACAGCTTTTCAGTCAACAACATATTTTGATAAGCCCTATTGAATCTAAATATTTTAAAAGCTAAGGAAATGTCTGCATATGAATTAAACATTAAGATGTATTCCTCGAATATTGTATAACCAGGAGAGATTTGACAAAGCTATTGGTATTGGGTCAATATTTATTTGATCCTTTTAAAAAGAAAAAGAAATGCTTGTAGGTTCACTTAGATGGAATTTAAAATGAAATAGTTTCCAGTTATTTTATTTTTTTCTCTTCTGCATTGGGGTTTGCACATTCTAATGGTATCTTCTGGAAGTAAAGGTTCTTCTAGCATCAGATATGCCCTTGGCACCTAACAGGGAAATCACTGAACTTAATGATTAAATATACATAGAGTAACACCAAAGTGTCAAAACAGGCTTAGAATAGTCATTGGAAAAGCCTTGTAAATAGACTAAATACAGGAATAAAAACTAACACGTACAAAAGGTTCCCTGAGGCTGATTCTGCTCTTTACGTTACAAATATATATTTTATGCTCTTATCCAAATTGATACTTACTGTTTCCATACATAAATATCTGCTTGTTAATATACTCTAGTACTTTAAATTACGGGGTATATAAATAAAAACATGCACAGAGCAAAACTGTGCCCGAAAAACTAAATCTAAAGGATAGGTGGAAATGTGAAGTTTTATTATAAAGCCTGCAGAAAACATAATTCGGATAAAAGACTCAATACAGTAAGTAAATATATACTTGCCCTTAGTTTAGCTTAAGTACAAATTAATTATATAAGTGGAGTAGTATTAAATGCTCCCGCTTAAGTGCTAACTCTGCTAGAAGTACGTTTCTTGCGCGCGTCGGGTAGCACTCATATTACAAGTTGAAAGTAAACTGTTTTTGTTCACACGCTAACCCAATGCGTGTAAAAAGCCGGTTAGAATAATATTAAAATAATTAGAACATATTCCCCCATTGGAACATTGGAATGTGAAATATTTACAGTAAATACAAAATATAACACTTTATTAAATCTGAATATTGCATAAATATGCTTCTTTATGGTTTCATCTACTTAACTGCAAAAGGTTTCAATGCACATATATATATATATATATATATATATATATATATATATATATATATATATATATATAAATATTGCATAAATATGCTTTTTTATGTTTTCATCTACTTAAAGTGAATGTAAAGTTGACCATACTCACTCACGTCATAGGATAGAATTAAAAAAATTATTGAGACTTTCATTCATCAAATTTTTACTATTTGTTGATATTCTCAGATTTTTACCTATACTGCTCCAACGATAAGCGCTGTTCCTCCGCCCGCCATATTGTTCAATTGATTGTCAGATGACGAATCTGCAATCCACTAATCGTTGTTTGCCCCTTTGCACAAATGTCACGCTCTGGGGGGGGGGATAACGATTAGTGGATTGCAAATTCGTTGATATTTTAAATAGAGTTTAATTTATCAGTTCTAACAAAGATGCGCTCTAATTTACTTTTAAATATAGATATAAAATTCAAATATCCCATGAATTGTTGTGCAATAAATGCTCTAGCTACAACAAAAGTGCCAAATGCGGAGAGTGCTGATTAGACGACAATTCAAACCGTTAGCTCACAGAGTGCGGGGTATATGAATTTTAAATCTATATTTAAAAGTAAGTTATAGGGCAACTTCATTACAACTGATGAATTATACTCCATCAAAAATATCACTAACATTCCGGATCTGTTATTAAAAAGTGGAGAGTTTACCATCACTTTAAAGGGACATGAAAATCAAAATGATACTTTCAAGGAGTCAGATAAAGAGGCCTATTTATCAAGCTGTCAACCGCAAATACGCTGGAATTCCGCAGCGTAATTGTGGCAACCTTGATTCGCCTTATTTATCAAAGCCTACAGACCGGCAAAAGTTGAAAATTGTGACGTAACATAAGACCCGCCAGTCTCAGTCTGACACAGATCGATGCTTACATCATTACAGATGTTCCGAATGCAAATTTGGCACTATCTGACTACTTTTACTAGTTAACAAATATCTAACGGGTACGCTCGCCACTATTCCGGTCCCAGCGTACCTGCTTTTCAATCCGCCGCCCTGGAGGCGGCGGATGCCATAGGAATCAATGGGAGTCTGAAAGCAGCGAAAGCTCATGTTCGCTGCTGCCCGATACCCCCATTGGTTCCTATGGGAGAATAAAAGTTAAGTTTACACCTAACACGCTAACATATACCCTGAGTCTAAACACCCCTAATATGCTGCCCCGACAACGCCGCCACCTACATTATACTTATTAACCCCTAATCTGCTGCCCCGCCACCTACATTATACTTATGAACCCCTAATCTGCCGCCCCGACACCGCCGCCACCTACATTATACTTATTAACCCCTAATCTCCCGCCCCAACACCGCCGCCACCTACATAAATGTATTAACCCCTATCCCGCCGCTCCAAGTTATTAACCCCTAAACTCCTGGCCTCCCACATCACTCACTACCACTTACTAAACCTATTAACCCCTAAACCGCCAGCCCCTCACATGGCCATAAACTAAATTAAGCTATTAACCCCTAAACCTAACAACCCGCTAACTTTATATTAAATATTAACTCATCCCTATCTTATAATAAATTAAAACTTACCTTTAGAATTAAAATAAACTATATTAAACTAATAATTAATCTACCCTAACTGTTATACTAAGATTACATTAAACTATATTAAACTATTAATTAATCTACCTTAACTATTATACTAAGATTACATTAAACTATATTAAACTATTAATCTACCCTAACTATTAGACTAAAATTACATTAAACTATATTAAACTATTAATTAATCTACCCTAACTGTTATACTAAAATTACATTAAACATTAAATTAAATTAAATATATTATATATTTAAATCTACTATTAAAAATGACAAAGTTACAAAAAACTAACAACTAAGTTACACAAAATAAAAAACACTAAGTTACACAAAATAACAAACACTAAGTTACAAACACCCCCCACTAAATTACACAAAATAATAAAGAAATGATCAAATATTTAAACTAATTACACCTAATCTAAGAGTCCTATGAAAATAAAAAAGCCCCCCCCCAAAAAAAAAAAAAAAAACCCTAGCCTACAATAAACTACCAATGGCCCTTAAAAGCATCCTCTTCTTCCGACGTCTTCTTCCGAATGAAGGTTCCTTTAAATGACGTCATCCAAGATGGCGTCCCTTAGATTCCAATTGGCTGATAGATATCTATCAGCCAATCGGGATTAAGTTTGAAAAGGTTGATTGGAATAGCCAATAGAATGCAAACTCAATCCTATTGGCTGATTGGATCAGCCAATAGGATGAAAGCTCAATCCTATTAGCTGACTGGAACAGCCAATAGGATTTTTTCAACCTTAATTCCGATTGGCTGATAGAAATCTATCAGGCAATTGGAATCTAAGGGACGCCATCTTGGATGACGTCATTTAAAGGGACCTTCATTTGGAAGAAGACGTCGGAAGAAGAGGATGCTCCATGCCGGATGTCTTGAAGATGGAGCCGATCCACTCCGGATGGATGAAGATAGAAGATGCCGTCTGGATGAAGACTTCTGCCGGCTTGGATGAAGACGTCGACCCGCTTGGATGAAGACTTCTGCTGGCTTCGATGAGGACTTCTGCCGCTTGGATGAGGATGGATGTCCGGTCTTCAGAAACTGTAAGTGGATCTTCGGGGATTAGTGTTAGTTTTTTTTTAAGGGTTTATTGGTTGAGTTTTAATTTTAGATTAGGGTTTGGGCAAGGAAAAAGAGCTAAATGCTTTTTTTATTTGGTGGGGGGGGGCTTTATTATTTTCATAGGGCTCTTAGATTAGGTGTAATTAGTTTAGATATTTGATCATTTATTTTTTATTTTGTGTAACTTAGTGTTTATTTTTTTTGTAACTTAGTGTTTTTTATTTTGTGTAACTTAGTTGTTAGTTTTTTGTAACTTAGTGTTTGTTATTTTGTGTAACTTAGTGTTTTTATTTTTTGTAACTTAGTTGTTAGTTTTTTGTAACTGTAATTTTTAATAGTAGATTTAAATTATTGGAGTAGGGTTAGGTTTTTAAATATATAATATAGTTAATTTAATTTGTAGTTTTATGTAATTTTAGTATAACAGTTAGGGTAGGTTAATTAATAATTTAATATAGTTTTATGTAATTTTAGTATACTAGTTCGGGTAGGTTAATTATTAGTTTAATATAGTTTAATGTAATTTTAGTATAATAGTTAGGGTATTTTAATTATTAGTTAAATATATTTTATTTTAATTTTAAAGGTAAGTTTAAATTTATTATAAGACAGGGATGAGTTAATATTTAATATAAAGTTAGCTGGTTGTTATGTTTAGGGGTTAATAGGTTAATTTAGTTTATAGCAATGTGGGGGGCTGGTGGTTTAGGGGTTAATAGGTTTAGTAAGTGGTAGTGATGTGGGAGGCCAGGGGTTTAGGGGTTAATACATTTAGTTAGTTGCGGTGGTGTCGGGGAGCGGTGGAATAGTGGTTAATAAGTTTATTAGAGTTGCGGTGGGCTCCGGGAGTGGCGGGATAGGGGTTAATAACTTTATTAGAGTTGCGGTGGGCTCCGGGAGTGGCAGGATAGGGGTTAAACAGTTTAGTATAGTGGCGTTGTTTAGTGACAGTATATAAATAAAGCTGTGAAAAAGCCGAATAGCAGCAAGATTGATGACTGTCAGTTAACAACAGTCCGCTGCTCATCGCTCCGTACTTGGTGCGCGGCTTTTTGACAGCTTTTTATATAAATAAGGAGAGTGTATTCAGGTCCGCAGCCGCAATGGTAGGGATGTCAGGCGAGCGTATTGGTGCAGTCGAATTCAAGTAAGTTGACGGCTTGATAAGTAGGCCTCAAAGAATGCAATATGAAGACACTTTTCAATGTATTTATTTTATCGAATTTACTTTATTCTCTTTTAAAGTACAACATAGTACTCAATGAGACATTAGAAATGCAAAAAAAAGGAGGGAAGCACAAGACGTTTGTTCTTAGTAGTTTGGAAGATTTATTTGAACTTTTTTACTAAATGTTTGCCTTTAAAACTTTTGGGGTTCTCCTCTGTGTTCATCTCAGCGCACCTGTCTTGAAATGGACATTAAACACTAAATACATGCTAGATAGAATAATTCATTAAAAGAAAAGATTAAACGTTTCAATAGCTGTTTAAATATTGACAAAATAAATGTAAAGTTTTAGAGGCATATTTAAGAAATGTCTTGCGGACCTGATCCGTCAGTGCGGATCAGGTCCGCAAGACATCGCTGAATGCGGAGAGCAATACGCTCTCCGCATCTAACATTGCACCAGCAGCTCGCAAGAGCTGCTGGTGCAACGCTGCCCCCTGCAGACTCACGGCCAATGGGCCGCCAGCAGGGGGTGTCAATCAACACAGGGTTATGGAGCAGCAGTCTTTGTGACCGCTGCTTCATAACTACTGTTTCTGGCGAGTCTGAAGACTCGCCAGAAACACGGGCCGTCAAGCTCCTTTCAGAGCTTGATAGATAGGCCCTTCAGTGTCTATAAAACAAAGGGAGATGCCATGTTGTAACTTAGGTTACCTTCTCTGCTGTGGCCAATTAGGCACAATTATAAATAGGTCACTAGAGTTTGCACCGTGTGGAATATAACAGTGTTCTGCACTTCAGTTTCTAACAGGAACTGAAAAGCTCACAATTTCAGAATGGAATTATAGGAAAGGGGACAAATTAAATAAGAAAGTATATTGCAGATTTCTTTTTATATATGCGATTTATCATTTCTTGAAAAAACTGATTGTACACTTAGGTCTTTATTCTATAAATTACTAAAACAACATGAGCCAGTACCAAAGTGAAGCACAGTTAATAATTTAAGCATCACAGGAAGTGCTCTTGTCTTTTAGGTGTGTGGCTCCAGGTAGTTGGCTTTGAGGGCATATATATTGTTGATGGTCTCCCTGCTGATACGGAAACACTGTTTTATTTCATGGTCAGAAAAAGCCTCCAGACCACAGCTAGGTAGGAAAACCCTTGACACCCTTATGTGCTCCCGGAAATGCAATTCTTCCTCCACCTCATGCCTTTTCATTCTGCGCCAAATTTAAATTCTGGCCAAAATGAGAAAATACTTCATAATAATAATGTGAACACCACTGAAACTCCAGGAAAAAATAATTTCTACTGTAGACAACTTATTTGCACGCATTACAAGGAAAAATTTAAGTGCACCTTGGGTGAAAAAAAAACAGTTACTAGGTGATTAAACGAGGATCACGATAGACGATCTGACAGGAACAATGTAATTTGAACCTTTTTTGGCGCGCCAAAACAACTAGGCAAGCACAATATGGCTGGTAGCATTCTACAGACAAATTTTATTTTTTTTATGCGCTTTTTAGTTCAATAAATAAGATATTGCAATCATTTGCAGAATTATAGGTGCAAAATAGGAGAACTTTACCTATTTATGGAGCTCTATATACCAAAGGTATACTGCAATAGCAGTCTCCATTACATACAATCCCTCACTGCTGAGCCATTCACACCTGGCCAAAACATTTTTTGGTGTACAGATAATAGAAAGGATTATTTCAGTCTCCCAAAGGCCAGAAGGCATGGATTTCTATAATCTTTCTGCAGATTCCTTTTTGTTTGGGAAGAGATGGTTTAAAGGGATACTAAACACACATTTTTCATGGATAGCACAATGTAACTGCCATCAACAAGCGCTATCCAGGGTTCTGAACCAAAATTGTGCCGGCTCCTAAGCTTTCATTCCTGCTTTTTCAAAAAAAGATACCAAGAGAACGAAGAAAAAATTGATAATAGGAGTAAATTGGAAAATTGCTTAAAATTGCATGTTCTAGCCAAATCATAAAAAAAAATGTGTTTACTATCCCTTTAAATTAATGGCTGCAGCTTCCTTCAGAGAAAAAAAAACTGACCAATCCCAGTATAGTTTATTCAATGTTGTTAGGATATGGCACTCCCTGACATCTGTTAGAATTAAATGTGGAATGCGGATGGTCTCATAATAAATGCACCTTAACATCTAAGATCATTTTCTGGGGGATCTATAAGGATTTTATGAAATTGGATAATGTTTGCCCAAGTGTACCCAGGTGCAGATAATACAGCACTGCATGTATATAATTATAAAGAATGCAATAATCAGATGGCTTGTTTATGATTGCAATTATGTTTTTGCATAGCTACAAAAATGCCAAATGCTTTTGGGTGGTATTTATGATAAGATCCTTACATTTGTGGCTCCACCTCAGCTGGTTCAAATATGCTTATTATCTTAAGCCTACATTAGCATCAAGAAGTCAAAATGTTATCTTTTGTTTTCCTGTAACAAACAGAGACAATCAAGCTTATTGTACTGTGTTTGTTAGCCCAGTGTTCCGGACGTGAAAGACAGTCACAATAACTTTGCAGATCAGGCCTTCTACTAAGCCACAGGTAACCAGGGTTTCCTCCTGGTAAATAGATGCTGTCTTTGTTTGGAAGCTGCAATCTGCAGCTTAGGAAAACTGTATGGGCTGTGCTACTAGACCTACTAGGTAAATACAAAAATGATGTGATCTGTTTAAAGATTTAGTTGGCAGACCCTGACAAGTAACTTAATTTAGGCTCAGCGTGGGAGTTTCCATTGAAGCAGATACCAAACTGAGATTTACCTAAGTGGATTACAGGTAGGGACAGGAACTAGTAAGTGCAAAGCAGGTTTTTCAGTGCTCCCTGTCACTTATTTTGTAGGAGTGATATAGCTCTGTCAAAGCGGATCACTGGAAATTGAGTTTTACTCACATGTATCAGAGGAAGAGATCCGATGGGCGAATTCATGACAAGCTGCCTTCTCTGTCCCTGTTAAGACCCTTGGATAACATGCCTGAGGGTGTTTTTATCCAGTGACTGAGCAGGGGAGAAGGCTTGTTCAGGTCTTTTGGTTTCACACAGGGGCTAAGGGTATTTATCTTTCGTAGATAGGTTCCGGCCTCCACAGGACCCACTGTTTATTCCCATATCGTTTCTATCTGCCTGGTTCTTATAGAAATGGGACATTGTTTCCTAAGGAATACTGACGTTTAAGGCACTGGATAAAAAGATAAGCGTAATCCCACTTGAATATTGCACTGCCAGTTAGTCTGATATGTGGACTTTCTGTGTCATTTTGTTCATGTTGATTGTACTGTGTATTGCTTATATACATAGTTGTCTGTGGTTGCATAATTTAAACTATTAAATTAAGTGTATACGCTACTATAAAGAATAATATACAAAGATACTGACATAAAAATCCAGTATAAAAACTTACTTAGAAGCTCCCAAATTAACAATGTTGATGAGATTAGTCTAGGACACCCACTGAAAGGGGCTGATAGCAGATCCCCTCCCCTCTCCCCTGCAAATGAAAAGACCCATTATACAAACAAAAGCAGTCTGAAGTCTGTATAGATCAGTATACATCTAAAACTTTTGGGCTTGGTTAGGAGTCTTAAAATCAGCACAATGTTATTTAAAAATAAGCAAAACTTTACATTTTTACAAAAACACACCCAGATGGGCTACATAAATGGATCTAAAAAACTTTTATCCAAAGAAATATCTAGTGTACAATGTCCCTTTAATAATTTTAGTTTTAAGGAACATTTATTTATAGAGTTTTCATTAGATTTTTTATTATCATTATCATTAGTCCCCTTATGGTTATGATGTAAAGGTCCTATATTAAAGCTGCCTAGTTAATGAGAACCTGGTGTTTTTTGACAGCACTAACTTGGATTGAAAAACTTCTTTAACTAATAAGTGTAGGTCTGGACACAATACAGCTTAGGTTGCTTAACCATCTTTGTTTTAGGGTCTGCCAATAGTTATGGAGACCGTTTGCTACTGTATATAGCTCAAAAGTTTTTTCTCTATAGTGTGTAAGTTAATACTTTCTGCTTTAGTTTTGGATCATTTCTTGCTTATTGTTCCCAACACAAGCTGCTTGCATTTTGTGTGTGAGGTATTTTATAGAGTATACAGATTGAAACATATGTATAATGGCTTCTGCTAAGAAGACAAACACAATCTCCATTTTTAGTGTGACTGCATTGAGCAATGTCCTGATGTCATAAGCACTCTTCCTCTTCATTGGACAAGCCTTCCACAGAAATTTATATAAAACATTACATTCCTTATTGGACACATTGGGCCAGATTACAATTGGCACACTATTTACTAATTTTGTGCAAATACCGCTGGAAGTAAACTTTTAACACGTGCGGGCTAGTGGGGTATTACAAGTTCCAAATAAATGATTTGCTAATACAACACACAGAGAAAACCCAGCACTCACTTACAAGCTCTCAGCTAAGATTTAAAAGCAAAAATGGAAAGGTTAGTCACCGCATCTGGGTCTCAGGTATTGGAGAGGACCTTGACGTGGTACCTGAGCTTGTCCCATTTGGCCAGATGCGGGGACTAACCTTTCCATTTTTGCTTTTAAATCTTAGCTGAGAGCTTGTAAGTGAGTGCTGGGTTTTCTCTGTGTGTTGTATTAATTTGTTTTGTAATTTTCCCTATGGTTCTTGCACCCAGACCTGTCTGGGGTTAACTGCTTGTGGCTCTGGGGACAGCACAGCTTCCTGTGAGTGCCAGTGGCACCCAGGGCTGAGCATGTTGCAGGGTCATAGGATGTGTACCCGGTCCGGTATGAGAGTGCAGTTCCCTTCCGTGTTTTGTATATGTCTAGGGTGATTACATATTCCTGTGCACCCTTTTTTTGTTTTCAGTTTGTTTGGATTTGAAAGATTGCATTGTGTGGCTGTTTTAGGGTCTCAGGTATTGGAGAGGACCTTGACGTGGTACCTGAGCTTGTCCCATTTGGCCAGATGCAGTGACTAACCTTTCCATTTTTGCTTTTAAATCTTAGCTGGGAGCTTGTAAGTGAGTGCTGGGTTTTCTCTGTGTGTTATATATATATATATATATATATATATATATATATATATATATATATATATATATATATATAGGAGTAGCCGTGTTAGTCCAGAGATTTAGATATCAAAATAACGTGAGTATTGCATTGAGCAATGATACTTTTTTTATTGGACTAACTATACATTTATAAGTTGACGACAAGCTTTCGAAAGAGTTTTCAGAAGAGTTCCTTCCTTTATCAAGTCTGAAGCAATACTATATATATATATATATATATATATATTTTTTTTTATATATATATATATATATTTTTTTTTTTAAAATACAGAGAACATAGATTACGAGTTTTGCATTATGAGCGAAAAAGCAGCGTTATGGGTTATAACGCTGCTTTTTCACTACCGCTGCTATTACGAGTCTTGTCAAAAAAGCTGTACCGCACACTTTTTTGGCCATAACACAAATTAACTTACGCAATTTGCGTATAGTCTTTTTTCCATGGGACTTCCATAGCGCCAATATTACAAACTTTTTCTGGGAGGCCAAAAAGTGAGCGGTACAGCCTATCCCGCAAGAATCGTAACGCAATCTAAAGTCAGTAGTTATGAGTTTTAGGATAGGATTTTTTAACCTTAGAATTCTATCAGCCATTCGGAATTTATCAGCCAAACGGAATTCAAGGGACGCCATTTTGGATGGTGTCATTTAAAGGAACCTTCATTCGGGAAGAAGACTTCGATTGAAGAGGATGCTCCGCGCCAGATGTCTTGAAGATGGAGCCGCTCCGCACCAGATGGATGAAGATAGAAGATGCCGTCTGGATGAAGACTTCTGCCGGCTTGGATGAAGACTTCTCCCAGCTTCGTTGAGGACTCCTTGCCGCTTGGATGAAGACTTCTCCCGGCTTCGTTGAGGATGGATGTCTGGTCTTCAAAACTGTAAGTGGATCATCGGGGGTTAGTGTTAGGCTTTTTTAAGGGTTTATTGGGTTGGTTTTATTTTTAGATTAGGGGTTTGGGCAGTTGAAAAAGAGCTAAATGCCCTTTTAAGGGCAATGCCCATCCAAATGCCCTTTTTAGGGCAATGGGGAGCTTAGGTTTTTTAGTTAGGTTTTTATCTGGGGGGTTGGTTGTGTGGGTGGTGGGATTTACTGTTGTGGGGGTGTTTGTATTTTTTTACAGGTAAAAGAGCTGATTTTTTTGGGGCAATGCCCCACAAAAGGCCCTTTTAAGGGCTATTGGTAGTTTAGTTTAGGCAAGGGTTTTTTTATTTTTTTTTTTGGGGGGGGGGCTTTTTTATTTTGATTGAGCTATTAGATTAGGTGTAATTAGTTTAAATATCTTATAATTTATTTTTTTATTTTGTGTAATTTTGTGTTTGTTTGTTTTTGTAATTTAGGTAATTGTATTTAATTTATGTAATTGATTTAATTGTAGTGTAAGGTTAGGTGTTAGTGTAAGACAGGTTAGGTTTTATTTTACAGGTAAATTTGTATTTATTTTAGCTAGGTAGTTAGTAAATAGTTAATAACTATTTACTAACTATTCTACCTAGTTAAAATAAATACAATGTAAAATAAAAATAAAACCTAAGTTAGATACAATGTAACTATTAGTTATATTGCAGCTAGCTTAGGGTTTATTTTACAGGTAACTATTTAGTTTTAAATATGAATTATTTAGTTATTAATAGTAGGTTTTATTTAGATTTATTTGAATTATATTTAAGTTGGGTGGTGTTAGGGTTAGGGTTAGACTTAGGTTTAGGGGTTAATAAATTTAGTATAGTGGCGGCGATGTTGGGGGTGGCAGATTAGGGGTTAATAAATGAAGGTAGGTGGCGGCGATGTTAGGGGCGGCAGATTAGGGGTTAATAATATTTAACTAGTGTTTCTGATGTGGGAGAATGGAGGTTTAGGGGTTAATGTTTATTATAGCGGTGGCGACGTTGGGGGGCGTTAGAATAGGGGTTAATAAGTGTAGGTAGGTTGCGGCGACATTGGGGGTTAATAAATATAATGTAGGTGTCGGCGATGTTGGGGGCAGCAGATTAGGGGTTAATAACCATAATGTAGGTGTTGTTGATGTCGGGGCAGCAGATTAGGGGTTAATAAATATAATGTAGGTGTCGGCGATGGCAGATTAGGGGTTAATAAGTGTAAGATTAGGGGTGTTTAGACTCGGGGTTTATGTTAGGGTGTTAGGTGTAAACATAAATGTAGTTTCCCCATAGGAATCAATGGGGCTGCGTTACAGAGCTTTACACTGCTTTATTGCAGGTGTTAGGCTTTTTTTCAGCCGGCTCTCCCCATTGATGGGGAAATCGTGCATGAGCACGTAAAACCAGCTCACCGCAGCTTTCGGTATTGGAATGCGGTATGGAGCACAGTTTTGCTCTACGCTCACTTCTTGCCTGATAACGCCGGATTTATAAAAACCTGTAATACCAGCGCTGTAGGGAAGTGAGCAGTGACAATAACTTGCAAGTTAGCACTGCACCCCTCATAAAGCAAAACTCGTAATCTAGCTGTAAGAGAGCAGTGCAAAATTATCATTTTGTCTAATTTTACTATTTATAAGTATGTGTTTGAGTAAAATGAACGTTTGTTGTATTCTATAAACTACTGACAACATTTCTCCCAAATTCCTAAATAAAATATTGTCCTTTAGAGCATTTATTTGTCAAAATAACATTAAAAATGCAGTGTTTTCAGACCTCGAATAATGCGAATAAAACAAGTTCATATTCATTTCGAAACAACACATTTGTGGCAAACCTAGCCACTTCTGGACTATAACGTAAGAAAGGTTGTCTGTGACAGACCCTTCGGTCAGGACTGAAAGTGTTAACTTTATTTTCTAACCACAAGTGGCTGGCTCCAGCTACAATCTAATTAATGCTTAGCATTCTATTGTTTGATCACCCCCAGAGAGAAACGCCTAAGTGATAAGGAGAGTCAAGAGTGTCCTGTGGTTGAAGTGTTTAAGTAATTTAATCCTATTGTATCATGTCAAGGGCGCTTCTCCCTTTTATCTAATGTACAACATTCTTTCAACCCCCATCTGGGGGGGGGGGGGTCAAAAACCTGTATAAATCTGTATGCTGCCTTCAAATAAAGTGTTATTCTGTTTAAAACCTGAAAACTGGCTGGGTTGTGAATTGCTGATTCCCTATGCAGGACATTGTTCCCTGGTGTTAACCCTTGGTATCCGGTTGGTACCGTTACAATTGGTGGCAAGCGACGGAATGAACCTTATCGCCCAGAAGAGCAACTACACAAGCCAGTAACCTCAGGAAGAGGGGGATTACTACAATACTGACTAAGATGGAAGGAGTACCAGGGACCGAAGTGAATGGAGATGGATTATTCTAAGCTAAAGAGACAAACGTAAAAGGAACTGCTAGAAGCCAGGGGAAAGATAGGCAGCAGCAAACCCAAGGCTATATTAATTGCTGAGCTGATGGAGGGAGACAGAGCTCGCAGCGCTACGCCTCCAGCAGCCATGGAGGAGACCCTATACCAGAGGGAAATGAGGACCAGGCTGGAATTTTTACCCCAACCTGTACCACGGGATATGCTATCCGTGGTAATGGCAGATGTGCAGGAGTACGTGATGGCACACAGTCCGCGGAATGCATCCTCCCGAGCAGAATCCATTTTGGACGCACTCAGCAACCCAGTAAGACCCAAAATCCCATACCATGCATTTAAACTGTTTTGTGAGGAGAAGGATGAGATTGATGGGTATTTACAGGATTTTGAGAGACTGTGCGAGTTACATGATTTGGAGCAGTCCGTATGGGTGCCGGTGCTAGCAGGCAAGCTAGCCGGTAGGGCAGCGGAAGCGTATCGCGCTGTACCCAGGGAGGACAGCAAGGATTACGCTAAAGTGAAGAGAGCGATCTTGGAAAGATATGCCATTACCTCAGAGGCATACCGGCGCAAGTTTAGAGGCCTGCGCAAGCCAGAAAGAGATTCCCATGCAGAGTGGGCCCACAAGCTGGATCAAGCATCTCAGGGGTGGATACAGGCCAGCCAAGCTACCACCATGGAAGAATTGCGACAACTGATGCTGTTGGAGCAATTCTTTAACGGCTTGTCCCCAGAAGCCCAAGAATGGGTGAGAGATCGAAAACCCCTCACCTTAACCGAAGCAGCCAGATTAGCAGACCAGCATTTTGATGCCAGGAGGCACCATGGACTACAGCCTAACAACGGACGGGCTAATATACAATGCCACACCTGCAAGCAGTGGGGACATATGGCACGTGAGTGCACCCAAAATCGGAGCAGACAAGCTTGGAACCAGGTCAGACAGAACCTGGCCCCAAGGGCGGCTGCTCACCATTACCAAACGGAGCCAGCCGCTCATGAGGTGTTGAGCACCCAAGCCGAGGAACCCCTGGGAATTCTGCATGAGGTGATGTCGGTCCAGGGACTTCGGGATTCGGGAGCTACTTTAACCCCGATAGCTCCCCATTTGGTGCCGGATACAGCACCCACTGGCGGATCCGTGGCAGTACGAGGGGCAGGGGGAGCAGTATACCGATTGCCCACTGCTAGAGTGGAGTACAGACCCCCAGTCACCCCAGCAGCTGCCAGTTACCAACCCCCGGCGCACCGCTATACCACACGGCCTCCGGCCACGAACTACCCTCAGAGAGCCCGGTTCAATTTGCGGGGCTACTCACAACCTATTCGGTGCTTTGGATGTAAGCAACTAGGGCACAAAAGACCAGAGTGTCCCCTAAATGCAGCGAATCAAGCACAGTCCTGGAGAAGACCCGCTGGCGGAATCCCACATAATCCTCAGCCTGTGGCCCGCTACGTAGAGGCGCCAGAATGCTGGGGCAGCCTACATGAAGCAGACCCCGTGCAAGCTGCCCACCGGAATAACCGGCAACGGGTTAAAGTGAATGGGAAGGAGGTCAGTTGTCTACGGGATACTGGTGCTACCATGACCTTGCTTCAAGAGAACTTGGTGCCTGAGAAACAGCACACTGGAGACACTGTGGCTGTGAGGGTAGCAGGGGGCACTGTGTTCCGCCTACCTGTTGCCAGGGTACATTTGGATTGGGGAGTGGGCGCTAGACTTGTGAATGTGGGGGTCAAGAAGGACTTACCTGCTGATGTTCTCCTTGGAAATGACTTGGCCCCCCTTGTTTCTGCCTATGCTCCCATGGATCCCGCTAATGTTAACCCTGTGACTACCCAAGCCCAGTCCCTCCGGGAAGAGACGCTTCCATGTTTGGGGTGGGGGCAGTACTGAGCCAAGTTGGAGCAGATGGCGGAGAACACCCCGTAGCTTACTTGAGCCGAAAGTTGTTGCCCCGGACATCCCCAAGCCGATCCGTTGGGATCAGACTGTGTATGCCGGCTTGGTTCTGGGGGAGCATTGTGGCAAACCTAGCCACTTCTGGACTATAACGTAAGAAAGGTTGTCTGTGACAGACCCTTCGGTCAGGACTGAAAGTGTTAACTTTATTTTCTAACCACAAGTGGCTGGCTCCAGCTACAATCTAATTAATGCTTAGCATTCTATTGTTTGATCACCCCCAGAGAGAAACGCCTAAGTGATAAGGAGAGTCAAGAGTGTCCTGTGGTTGAAGTGTTTAAGTAATTTAATCCTATTGTATCATGTCAAGGGCGCTTCTCCCTTTTATCTAATGTACAACATTCTTTCAACCCCCATCTGGGGGGGGGGGGGTCAAAAACCTGTATAAATCTGTATGCTGCCTTCAAATAAAGTGTTATTCTGTTTAAAACCTGAAAACTGGCTGGGTTGTGAATTGCTGATTCCCTATGCAGGACATTGTTCCCTGGTGTTAACCCTTGGTATCCGGTTGGTACCGTTACAACATTACTAATGTTTTAACGTAGAAAAAGTCCAGGGGGTAGATTTACTATGCTGCGAATGCAGCTGTTACCGATCGAACCTTCAGGCTCGTCGGAAACAAGAGTTAAGTAGCAACGGTTGTAAGATTGGCTGCAAATGTGCAGGGGATGGCAATGCACAAGCATTTCACCAGAAATGCGTATGCAATGTTAAATGCCGACAGCGTATGATGTCGACATTTAGCAATGTTGGGCGGACATGATCCGCTAAAGTGGATCAGGTCCGCCCGACATTTAATAAATCTAACCCTAGAAATCAACATTTGGTTGAATAACCCTGATTTTGAATCACAGCTTTCATGCATCTTGGCAAGCTCTCCACCAGTCTTTTACGTGGCTGTTGGGTGACTTTATTCCATTTCTGGAACAAAAATTCAAGCAGCTCAGCTTTGTTTGATGGTTTGTGACCATCCATCTTCCTCTTGATCCCGTTCCAGAGGTTTTCAATAGGGTTCAGGGCTGGCTATGTCAGGGTCTTGATCTGGGGGTGCTCCATCCACACCTTGATTAACCTGGCTGTGTTGCATGGAGCATTTTCCTGCTGGAAAAAAAAACAATCCTCGGTAGACATGTGCATGGCGAAAAAATTCAGTTCGGTTCAGATTTTTTCCAATTTCGGTTCGGATCGATTCGAATTCGGAAAAATTCAAATCAATTCGGTTTGGATTCGTTTCGGATTCATTTGGATTCAAATAAATTCGTCTGGATTCGGTTCGGTTCGGAAATTCGGAATTTCGGTATGTGTTAGGTGGGTGTGCTGTGTATTAGACTAATATTATGTACTGTATATTAGGTGTAACCCATAGCAGAGTGATATAACCTAATATACTGTACAATACTAGTGTAATCCATGGCCATCCGAATCTACCGAATAAATCCGAACTAATTCGAATTTATTCGGTAGATTCGGCACTATTTCAATTTGGAAATTCGAATCGATCCGAATCTCAGAATTTAACAAATTCGGCCTAATTTCTAATCCTCGGACTGTTAGAGCAGAAGGAAGCAAGTTTTATTTCAAGGTAACCTTGTATGTGAATTGATTAGTGTGTCCTTCTATTCTATTCAAATAGCTTGTGATATACCATATATCTTTTAATCCTTATAACATTTTTATTAATATTTATATAAATAATTATTTTATAGTGAATATATAAGTGTAAAACTGTATTTTAATGTATTTAAGTTTGTGTTTCGGGCACATTTTTTTCTAGCCCTAATTCTTTATGTGAGATGTTCAGTCATGTTAACTCGATGAGCGCAAATTTAGATTGTGCTCAGCATTTTGTCATCGCGATATTGCAATATCACACCCGCAATGACATTAGTGCGCCACTTGTAATCTAGCCCATTATGAGTTGATAGAATAAGTTAAATGGACAGTAAACACCAGAATTTTTGTTGTTTTAAAAGATAGATAATCCCTTTATTACCCATTCCCCAGTTTTGAATAACCAACACAGTTATATTAATATACTTTTTACCTCTGTGATTACCTTGTATCTAAGCCTCTGCAAACTGTCCCCTTATTTCAGTTCCTTTGACAGATTGGAAATCAGCCAATCAGTGCTGTCTCCTAGGTAACTTCACGTGCGTGAGCTCAATGTTATCTATATGACACACATGAACTAACGCCCTCGAGTGGTGAAAAACTGTCAAAATGCATTCAGATTAGAGGCGGCCTTCAAGGTCTAAGAAATTAGCATATGAGCCTACCTAGGATTAGCTTTTAACTAAGAATACCACAAGAATGAAGCACAATTGGTGATAAAGTAAATTGGAAAGTTGCCCTATCTGAATCAATATTTATTTTGGACTTGACTGTCCCTTTAAGTGAAAACATTGAATTAAAAGACATTAGGCAATCATCATCATCATTATCATCATCATAATGAATTAACCAGCTATCATGATATACTTTCACATTAACCACATATATTTAATATATGAAGGTCTGAAGGTTTGTGAAATTCCCTAAAATATCTGTTTCTTTTAGTTTTTACCAGATCTTGTTGTTATATTATATACAGTACATAATTTGGGTGGCTTCATTTACTCAAACAACAGTTTTTAAATGAACTGATAAAAAACAGCACTTTCGTTAAATATAATATTTTCTTTACAGCAAGCAAAACACAAACAGGTTATTATTTTTACTATCATTTTCAAATGACAGATGCAAAAAAATTAAACCTCTTATTTGAATCTTTTAAATGAGAAATCTAGTAATATATTCATCCCTTAGATAACGCAGATGTTGTGACGTCTTTGTCATTAAGATTAGCTAGCAGCTGAATGCACACAGGGTCTCTCATTTGTAAGTGTATATTCTCTTTGAGAACAAGATGTGGAGCTACTACACCCACTATATTTATGTTCTATGTTCATATATTTGATCACCAGGCAACTACCTATGAGTTTGACACTTAAGTAGCCAAGATTCATAGATGCTTGTGAGGTTGACAAGCGGCCTCACTGAGAGGATCACGTTAAAAAATAATTGAATATTGCTTCAACTATATTATCCACAGCTTCCTTAGGGGTTTTCCTTACATTAACATCTATAGTTGCAAGAAGTACCCAATACATGATATCTCGCACATGAAATGAGAATTTCATGCTAAGCAGAAAAACAATTACAATAACATCAAATTTGGAAACATGTTTGAAACATGGTTAATGCAAGTGTTTGCAACTGAGAAATATTTGCATGTCTATTTTTTATAGTCTTTCTGGATAGAATGGAAGGTGTCTCAGAAATATTAGAAGCAGTTGGTCCTAGGTATTCCTGGGGCAGATAAACCTTGGGAGTGTTACAACTATTATTATTACAAGTAAATCGTAATGTGAACTCAAGCTTGTGATCGCATTGCTAGGAAGCATTGTGCTCATGAAACATTGTGCTCATCAGACATTGGGGCATATGTATCAAGCTCCGAATGGAGCTTGATGCCCCGTGTTTCTAGCGAGTCATCAGACTCGCCAGAAACAGCAGTTATGAAGCAGCGGTCGCAAAGACCGCTGCTCCATAACCTGTCCGCCTGCTCTGAGCAGGCGGACAGACATCGCCGGAAATCAACCCGATCGAGTACGATTGGGTTGATTAACACCCCCTGCTGGTGTTGATACCCCCCTGCTGGTGGTCTATTGGCCGCGAGTCTGCAGGGGGCGGCGTTGCACCAGCAGCTCTTGTGAGCTGCTGGTGTAATGCTGAATACGGCGAGCGTATTGCTCGCCGTATTCAGCGAGGTCTGGCGGACCTGATCCGCAGTGTCGGATCAGGACCGCCAGACCTTGATAACTATGGGCCATTGTTCTCACAGACAGCATCAGAACCTCGCTCAGCAAAGGGGGTAAGTAGCACAGTGAAGGGGATCATTTTTTTAATATATATGTATATGAATATATAGATATATATTTATGTGTTAATATGTGTATATACACATATTAACAAATAAATATATATGTATATAAGCATAAGCATATACATGTATATTTACATTGTGGTCTATGGGAACACACAGACCGCAATGTAAAGGCATTTTTTAATCACCATTTTTTTTCTAACACCCAACTCCCACTTACTTTAAAGCCCTAAAACTGCCAAGTGCAGTTATTTTTTATTTAAAAAAAAAAATCTAGATTTTTTTTTTAATTAAAAAACTACTATGCCCTCTATTTTAAGGGCATTTGGGGCACTTTAAGCAAATTAACCAGAGATCTGATCTCTGGATAATTTTCAGAGTGCTAATTACTAGCTCGCAGTAGCAATAACCAGCTGTTTGTAAAGGCTGGTTAATTATTGCTCTCCCGCAAACGTGCAAATTTTATAATTTAGCTCTCCACTTGTAATCTAGCCTTATGTGTGTGTATCATAAATATTAAAAGAACGCAGTTACATTAACTTATTTCACTTCTTAATTTCCTAATAAATAAACTTTCATCCATTTCATAAACAAAATATACAACATGGCAACTATCCCAATGTTAATGTTTCTTTTATTTTGTCCAGGATTCTGTTTTCACATGTTGTAAACATCATGCCTATGGTACAGAAATCATATATGTGCCCTTGGTTGGTTTTATGCCTATATTATCTTGCATATTTGGGGCATCTGAGTTTCCTGTACTTCACAATAAATAGCAAAACTATCTAAATAATTAAAATATCTTATTTGGTAAATTGGCATCTCCTGCAGTTTACAGACTAAATTGAATAATACAATGTTTAATATTTTGTGTATTTTGTACTTTATATTAGGTGCTTTGGGAACAGAGTTGGCAGATATATGAAAATTGTTGAAGGGCATACTTATATAACTGCTTACTTGATTGCACTGTTGCAAAGGGTCCCAGTGATATTTGTTTCAAATGTTGGCAACTATGAGTAAATTATGCTTCTGATATTAAAAATATATATCAAGAAAATTAAATTAAAGAATGATTTATATGATTAATAGTAGTTTAGAAGCATTTTTTTAATACCGTATTTTTTAATATATTTTCCTATAAGTTCTACATAATCATTTGTATATATATTTTAACAAATCAATAATAAAATTGTCTCTCCTTGTATATTATTTTACATAAATTTATAATCAACACAGGACAGATTTTAGACATATATATATATATATATATATATATATATATATATATATATATATATATATATATATATATATATATATGTATATATGATAGCCTAGATTAAAAACATATTATTTTTTTTTTACATTCTCCTTGAGACCATTCACATCTTCATGCATAGTGAGTTTCACTGTGAAGGAATCCAGCACGACAAACACAACTTAAAAACATTACAAAACAAATTAATTTAAATTAAAACACAACAACCCTTTATAAAACAGTCTATTTTAACATGCAAAAAAAAATGAAAACTTGAAAAAGTTTAAGAAATATAGAAGAAAGTTAAAAAAAAAAAAAAACAGACAACATTGTCAACTTTGAGCTAATGAATCACAACTACGAGACATTATACTTTACAAGGAGAATCACGTATTTCTAAATTAAACATACAGAGTTGAGATTTAGGTAAAAAGTCCAGGCCATGCCTAGGAAACACCCTGGAACACTCACTTTCAGCTCCTTATTTGTATCTTCAAGATAAACTTTGTTCTATCCATGAGACTTTGGGGGATATTCATCAAAGCGTCAACTATGTTGCATTCACAGGCGTAAATACGTTAGCCTAACATTGCCAAACATTGCGGCCGCGGATCTGAATACGATCTCCATATTTAAAAAAAAAAGCTGTCAAAAACACGCGCACCAAGTACAGCGCGATGAGCATCGGACTGGTGTTAACTAACAGTCATCGATGATGCTGTTATTCATGTTTTTCCCAACTTTATTTATACCAACTAAACTGCTAGAAAGTACACTAACACCCATAAACTACCTATTAACCCTTAAACCGCTGCCCTCCCGCATTGCCGCAACTATAATAAACCTATTAACCCCTAATCTGCCACTCCCAACATTGCCGCCACTAATATAACTATTAACCCCTATTCCGCCGCTTCCCAACATTGCCACCACTAAATAAACTTATTAACCCCTAAACATCTGGCCTCCCACATCACCACCACTAACTAAACCTATTAACCCCTTAACCGTCAGCCCCCCATCGCCAAAAACTAAATTAAGCTATTATCCCCTAAACCTAACAACCCCTTAAAGGGACATGAAACACACATTTTTTCTTTCGTGATTTAGAAAGAGCATGTCATTTTAAACAACTTTATAATTTACTTATATTATCTAATTTGCTTCATTCTCTTGATATCACTTGCTGAAAAGCATATCTAGATATGCTCAGTAGCTGCTGATTGTTGCTGCACATAGAGGCCTTGTGTGATTGGCTCACACATGTGCATTGCTATTTCTTCAACAAAGGATATCTAAAGAATTGAGCAAATTAGATAATAGAAGTAAATTGGAATGTTGTTTAAAATCACATGCCCTATCTGAATCATGAAAGTTTAATTTTGACTAGACTGTCCCTTTAACTTTAAATTAAAATTACAAGATCCCTATCTTAATATAAATTAAAACTTACCTGAAGAATTAAAATAAACTTTTTTTTTTAAATTTATTTAAAACATCTCTTTATTAAAGGTTCATCATGTTACAGAAATTGTGTACAGAAACACTGTATACAGTAAGCATTGTCTCAATTGGTTCTCTGTACCAGAAATGCCAACTTCTGACCAATACCAACTAATGAAATAGAAACGATAATTTTTCCATTCAGGAACTCAGAAATGGTCTTGCTTAACCTGTGGTAGGGGATGGGGGCAGGTGTTGGAGTCGAGGGGGGCATGGACTAAATATATGATCAAGTTAATCTCTCCCCTCTTCCCCCCCTCTTTTTTTCCCCTTTTTTTTCCCTTTTCCTTTCTTCCTTTTTTTTTTTTTTTCTCCTTGAGTAAGGGGTGAAGAGGGGGAAGACAACCAGGGAGGGAGGGTGAGAGGGGAGGGAAGAAAACAAAAAAGAGGCTTAACACAAATTATATGTGCTAACAAACATAATTAATGCAACATGGCAATATGAGTTATTACTTACATAATATGGTACGTAAAGCTAATTTTCTTGATTTGTATTGTTGCTGCCATGAATGTGATTCATTTAGCAAACACAATTAATGCAGCATGGCAATATGAGTTATTACTTATATAATGTGGTACGTTAAGTTATTTATTCTATGATGTAATAGACAGAAGCGAACTGTATCAAGAATGTTATTGCCAAGTTTATGATTCATTGTTTTTCTTTTATTTATTTTTTGTTTGTTTTGCATTGTTTATGTATCATTTAATGTATTAAACCTCAATAAAAGTGTATTTAAAAAAAAATAAAAAAATCACATGCCCTATCTGAATCATGAAAGTTTAATTTTGACTTTACTGTCCCTTTAACTTTAAATTAAAATTACAAGATCCCTATCTTAATATAAATTAAAACTTACCTGAAGAATTAAAATAAACTAATTTTTTTTTTTATTTATTTAAAACATCTCTTTATTAAAGGTTCATCATGTTACAGAAATTGTGTACAGAAACACTGTATACAGTAAGCATTGTCTCAATTGGTTCTCTGTACCAGAAATGCTTGTGAAGATGTATTTTCCAACAAATAATACAACATATGAATAAACGTACTCATTTGTCACAACAAATAACTTAAGTTACTGTCCAATGTGAAGGTTATTTCTTTGAATAAATCTTTTACTGCAGTCTCTGATTGGTAGTAGACCGTATCGGCCTGTATCCTGCCCTTCCCTCTATCCCTCGCCATCCCAGCAATCCCTCCAGCTCAAAAGTACCGCAAGCAGCTAGAGTCTCGGTAAACCCATGCCCAACTCGTTAAGAGTAAGAGGTCGGAGGGGGGGGGTCCTAGAGTTTAATGTTACAGGAGAGTTATGTGTTGTCTCCTTCCTCTACAGGTTGCAGATCCACTAAGGAGGTCTCCCATATAAATGTGATATATGATAAAGAGTTTAACTTCTGTCTTTTAAGGTAACTGAACTCCTCTAAAGATATCAGTTCTAATACCCTTGATATCCAGACTCTCACTGATGGGATGTCCGGAGTTTTCCATTTATTGGCGATAAGCACCTTAGCTCCATTTAGACCTATCTGTAAGAGAGTTAGTCTCAATTTGCAGGAGAAGGCTGGCAGGTCATTAAGTAGGGCCATTTCTGGGGTTAGACGAAAGTCTCCTGTTAATACTTTTTTGAAATGTGTTTCTATTCCCATCCACAGTGTCTTCAACTTATCGCATTCCCACCACATATGAATATAATTACCCCTCGCTGTGCATCCCCTCCAACATTTATGCTAGCTCCTGGGTATATAGAATGCTTGGATGGTATTTTCCCTTGCTTCTCTGCGAGGCACAAAGCCTGCTTGGTCTGTATGAACTATATCTTGTATAATGTTATTAAGCCTTTTGGCCAATATCTTCTCCAAGATTTTTATATCTGTGTTCAAAAGGGAAATGGGACGGTAACTGCCTGGGTCGGTAGGTGCCTTATTGGGCTTGGGAATAACCGAAATATGGGCTGCTAGCATGTCTTTGGGTATGTCTTGAGAGTTGTCAATGGTAAGGAAAAGGGATTGTAAGGGAGGTGCCAGTATTGTCCTAATTTTTTTGTAGTACGCATTGGGAAAACTGTCGGCGCCTGGACTCTTCCCAGAGGGAAGTTCCTTGATTGCTTTTAGGATCTTTTGTGTCAAAATCAGGCTTTCTAGGTTATCCTTTTGAGTCTGATCTAACTTTGGGAGATTTGTCTGATTTAACTTCGGGAGATTTGCCCCAGTTATATATTCATTCATTTGGACCATATGAGTGTGTGATTGGGCAGAGTCCAAGTTGTAGATTTTTGCATAAAATTCCCCAAAATGGTTGGCTATATCTCTGCTGTCAATAAGTGGTTGGTTACTTGGTGTTATGATTTTGGTGATCTGTTATTTGCTTATTTTAGTTCTCAGCAACTTGTCTAGGTATAGGCCCAATTTATTGCACTCATAAAAATAATTTTTTCTTAGTGAGAGCGCCTTTCTCTGAGCCTCCTTTGTGAGTATGTCGTGTAAGTCTCGTCTGGTTTTAGTTAGAAGCGCAAATGTGTTGCTGTCTTTTGGAGAGTTTTTATGTTGTAGTTCCAATGAATTAAGTTTTGACGTCAGAGCAGTGGTTGTGGAATTGTATATTTTCAACTCAACTTAACACATCCCCCCCCTTAATACCGCTTTGTGTGCAACTAGGGGAAATTTATTGTGCTGAAAATATTCAGTGAGTGTTTTGTATATAGCTTCCGAGGAGTCTGGAAAGTGGAGTAAGGATTTGTCTAATTTCCAAAGAAATGTGGTCTGTGGTTTATCTGTCCAAGTCAGTTGCATGGAGATCTCTGAGTGATCTGACCACACCATAGCGCGTATGTCTGTGTCTATTAATTGTGGAAGATGAGCTCTGTCTAAAAAAAATATAGTCTATGCAAGTATATACTGCCCAAGGGTGGGAATAAATGGTGTAATTACTTTGTGACGGATGTTGTACTCTATATGTATCTATAATGCCTAGTTGCTGTATAAATTTGTGTACTATGTCAGGTGGTCTGGTTCAAGTTTGCAGTGAGCCTGTGGATGTGTCTAGCATTGGATCTATAGTAATATTCATGTCCCCACCTACTATCAAAAGTCCTTTTTTATGTTCAGAAACAAATGCTATAAGCCGCTGGAAGAAACCATGATGTCTGCTATTAGGTGTATAGACATTAACCAGAGTAACTGGTCTATTAAATAAGAGGCCTACAAGTATTAAGATTCTCCCTTTTGAGTCAGTAATTTTATTTAAAAGCTGGAAATGTAGTTGTGTGAAACATTATGCCTATTCCATTTTTTTTATGCTATGCAAGTGAAAATATCCTAGTGGAAAGGCTTTAGACTTAGGATCCTTTTCAGCTAGAAAGTGGGTTTCCTGCACAAAGATTATTGAGTCTTTATGTTTTGCCAGGGTCCTAAGTACTATAGAACTTTTGGTGGGTGAGTTAAGGCCCTTAACATTTTGAGAAACGATATTTATGGTGGGGTTAGCCATGAGTGATATGGAAGGTGTCAGCTTTGAGTGTGCAGAATCGGCGTACCCCTTTATAGGACAAATCCCAGTGTTCTGAATCTTGGTGCACAAGGCAGGAGCAGGCAAGTTGCAGGGTGGCAAGGCAAGGTGACATATTACCTTCAGCATCTGAGAATAAGAGAGTACAAGTGAAAAAGTTAACAATTGAACACAAACAACAACAAACAAAACAAAACAAAATAGAAAACAGTGACTGTGATGCATGGTATTTTGTGCCAGTACTTAGATGTAACATATCATTAACTCTAACCAAGCATAAAGTTCGGTGTGGGGGGTAATGGAATGAATTCATTACCATTTAACTCAGAGTGGGCACATGAGAAATAATGTTAATTAACAGTGCTAAATAAAACTGCAGATTATTACTCTATATAGTTACTTCCTTCCCATAATTAGGGATATAAAAGATAATTGTCACGCTCCTCGCTTCTGAGGCTCTGTTGCTGCGTTGCTTAGCAACATCCTTTGCCTCTGAAGCTGTCTGAACTCTGCTGACACGCTCCCTGAAGCCGTCCCATTCTGCTGACATCACTCTGGGTTCAAATTCCGGCCTGTCCTTCAGCTAATGCCTGTTTGTTTTTTCCTTGCTGTGGCTTTGTGAGTACTCATTTTGATACTTTGCTGCCTGATTTACTGTTAACAAACTTTGCTTGCCTGACCACGTCTCTGTTTAACCCCTTCAAACCTGAGGATACTTTGCTGCCTGATTTACTGTTAACAAACTTTGCTTGCCTGACCACGTCTCTGTTTAACCCCTTCAAACCTGAGGATACTTTGCTGCCTGATTTACTGTTAACAAACTTTGCTTGCCTGACCACGTCTCTGTTTAACCCCTTCAAACCTGAGGATACTTTGCTGCCTGATTTACTGTTAATGAACTTTGCTTGCTTGACCACGTCTCTGTTTAACCCTTTCAAACCTGAGTATACGTTACTGCCTGATATACTGTTAACGAACTTTGCTTACTTGACCACGTCTCAGATAATCCCTCTCTAATCAGAATCTACCTTGTTGCTGGATCTTACGTTGCCAAATCCTTGCCTGCCTGACTACGTTTAATCCTGACCCCTTATCTTCAATCAAGCATCTTTGTGGTATTACTTTGATTACGTGGGTAACATCTCACCTTGTATTATTCTTTTCAAGAGAGGCTGTCGTGGGGTCAGATCCTGGTTTATACTCAGTGTGCTAGTGTGTTGTTAATTATCATTCTAGCATTCGGGCCTGATTCGGGACTTCACCTAACCTGACAATAATACTTATACATTGCATAAGGTCTGATGATGTCTCACGGAGGCTTGCTCGTAGAGCCTGGAGCTCCCAACGAGGATTGGTAGCTGGTTTTCTTCTTTTTAGCCGCTGTCGACCATTCTTGGTTTTGAGGCTTAGGAGCTGGATTCTTTTGAGGTTGGTTGGTGGCAGTCTTCTCTGATAATCTCGGAAGGGACGGAGGAGGAATGTTTAACTGGGCACAGAATTGTTCCAGATCTTAGGGGCCCCTATAAATAAGTCTTATCCTCCTTAACCACTATGATGGAAAAAGGGAAGCCCCACCTATACGGTACTTCCAAGTCTCTTAGGTGCAATGTGAGGTATCTCTCTTCCTTCCTTTTCGCAAGGGTAATTGGGCTAGGATCTGGATAGATCTGGAGTGAGTCTTCACCGAATACTAGCGGAAATTTAGTTTGTGCTGCTTGTCGTATTTTCTCTTTATCAGTGTATTTATGGCATCTGAGAATTATGTCCCTAGGTGGAGTTGTTGTTGCCGGCTTGGGCCTCAGTGCTCTATGTGCTCTGTCCAAACAAACACTGTCATCTCCTTCACCTCCCAATAAAAATGTAAATGTTGTTTTTAAATAGGATAGGATTTGTTGCCTGAATAGTATTCTAAGATTTTGCCGGCGGTCCCTATTATCCAGATCCTCTACTTGCAATTGTAGTTGCACAATAGTCTCATTTTGTTGTTGTATGGCTATAGACATTGAATCTGAGCTTTGTGTATTTTCTTTCACCTGTTCTTCAAGTTGTACCAGTCTAGTACCAAGCTCTGCCACATCCCTCTTAACCTTTGCCAGGCCATCTTTAATTATCTTGCTAACTTGTGATATGAATGATGTGAAGTCCGCCTTAGTTGGTAGCAATTGTAGGTCAGTTTTAGTAATGTATTGATCTTGTGGGTTATTAAGTGCTTCTGGGCAGTCTGACTCCTCCGGTACATCCCGTGGGGGAGAATCTGTGTCCTCGGCCTGCACCGATTCAAATGGCTTGAAAAAGCTGTTCAGCTTACCCCCTCCTTGGTGTGGGCCCTTATTGCTCTTTTCCGGGCGATTAGTCTTTCTTGCTGCCATTTTGGTATCTGCGTAGCAACCGGTTATCTGTTCTTATACTCTTTTCCTCCAAAGCTATAATGGTAGTTCAGCTATGAGGAGTTAAGTTAGGCGCAGTCCCTTAGATACTGGGGGTTATTATATAGAATCAAAAGAGTGGTGCAGTGCCTTGTATATGTCTGTCTGCGATGGAAAGTGTCCCAGTCTGATCAAAGAGTGTATAATGTACAGATACTCTATGAATTGGCTGTTCTTGGAATTCTTCTCTGCGTGACAGACTGCGAAGGGTATGAGCAGGGCCTGTATATGTATGGTGCTGCAGGCGTCTGGTTTAATAACGTCTCTTACTCAGTCTTCCCTTCCTTCGATCGGTGTGTTCCAGCTACAGCCCCTTAGGTGATCCATCGAACAGCGGTGTAAACTGTAACTGCCAGCACGCTGCAGTAAATTCAGTGCCAGTGTTCATTACTCCATGCGGTCTAGTTGCGTGCACCAAGATTTCTAGGCATCAGGCTGTATTTCCTTGATCGCGGTTAAATTCTGGTTCTCACATAGGGCAATCTACTCCTGAGCCATTCCGGAGCTGTTTTATGCAAGCCAAGCGTTGTGTGGTGCTGTCAGATTGACGTTTTTGTGCCTCTCTGAGTTTTAATCACCGGAGCTCTAACTCTATGCGGCCATCTTAGTCTGTGGACGGCTCGGCCCCCCAACTATTATACTAAAATTAAAACAAACTACTAATTAAATAAACTAAATTACATATTAAAATACCTAACACTACTTTAATTATTTAAATACAATTAAACATTATTACAAAGTCCTAAATTACAAAATAAATAAACACTAAGTTACAAAAAATAACAAACACTAAATTACGAAAACAAACAAACGAAATTATCAAAAATAAAAAATGTTACACCTAATCTAATTTCAGTTGCTCTTATCCTATTGGCTGATTTGAACAGCCAATAGGATTTAAGAAGCTCGCCTCCTTTTGGCTGATTTGAATTTAACAATCAAATCAGCCAATAGGAATGCAAGGGAGGCCATCTTGAATCGCGTCCCTTGCATTGAAGCTTCAGTTTATGGCGGCGACCGTAAGAGGAGGAGCTCTGCGTCGGATGGCTTCAGGATGGACCCGCTTCGTGCCGCAGGGATGAAGATAGAAGATGAAGAGTTCTTCCACCTGGATGAATGAAGACAGCGCTGCCTGGATGGAGACTTCTTCTGCCTGGATGGATGAAGACATCACTGCCTGGATGTCGGGACTTCAGAACTGTAAGTGGATCTTCGGGGATTAGTGTTAGGATTTTTAAAAATATTTTGTGTAGGATTTTATTTTAGATTAGGGTTTTTTTTTTAAAGTTAGGGTTTTTATTTGGGGGGGTTGGTTGGTAGGTGGGTTTTACAGTTACTTTTTTGTTTTCGTAATTTAGTGTTTGTTATTTTTTTGTAACTTAGTGTTTGTTTGTTTTTATAATTTAGGACTTTGTAATAATGTTTAATTGTATAATTAAATAATTTTAGTAGTGTTAGGTTGTTTAATATGTAATTTAGTTTATTTAATTGGTAGTTTAATTTAATTTTAGTATAATAGTTAGGGTAGGTTAATTTATAGTTTAAAATTAGTTTATTTTAATTCTACAGGTAAATTTTAATTTATATTAAGATAGGGATCTTGTAATTTTAATTAAAGTTAAGGGGTCGTTAGGTTTAGGGGTTACTAGCTTAATTTAGTTTTTGGTGATGTGGGGGGCTGATGGTTTAGGGGTTAATAGGTTTAGTTAGTGGTGGTGATGTGGTAGGCCAGAGGTTTAGGGGTTAATAAGTTTATTTAGTGGCGGTGGTGGCGGGGAGCCGCGGGATAGTGGTTAATACATTTTATTTGTGTTGGCAATGTCGGGGGTGGCAGATTAGGGGTGTTTAGGGGTTTATGTTAAGGTGTTAGGTGTAAACATAACTTTTTTTCAACCATAGAAATCAATGGTGTATGCTCCATTCTCTTGCAGCATCGAACATACTGTAAGCTTTCATAAATAAAAAGAGAGAAGCGCTCAACCTGGGAACGAACAATAGCATAATAGCTCAACATGTGCCTTTCACAGAGAAGAACTTTCCTGAAGCATATCAATCTGATCCTGACTTCACAGTACAGTCCAGCCCCGAAATACCAGGCAATCCCTCTCTGAACGAGAGAAACAGCAAAACCCCAGATGTACGTTTCGGCCTATTGTGGGCCTTGTCAGTGAGGTGCAGCCATATCCCTTGAGGCACACTGAGCAATGGGTCCACGTCTGGATTCCGCATCACACTTAGGGAGACTTCCCTAAGTGTCATAATTTGCATAAATAAAAAGAGAGAAGCGCTCAACCTGGTAACGAACAATAGCATAATAGCTTGTTCTATGGCTAGTTACCAGCCAAGAAGCAGCCTCTTTTTGCTCAACATGTGCCTTTCACAGAGAAGAACTTTCCTGAAGCATATCAGTCTGATCCTGACTTCCCAGTGCAGTCCAGCTGCGAAATACCAGGCAATCCCTCTCTGAACGAGAGAAACAGCAAAACCCCAGACTGCACTGTTAAGTCAGGATCAGACTAATATGCTACTGGAAAGTTCTTCTCTGTGAAAGGCACATACTGAGCAAAAGGAGGCTGATTCTAGGGTGGTAACTAGCCATAGAACAAGCTATTATGCTATTGTTCGTTCCCAGGTTGAGCGCTTCTCTCTTTTTATTTATGCAAATTATGACACTTAGGGAAGTTTCCCTAAGTGTGATGCGGGAATCCAGACGTGGACCCATTGCTCAGTGTGCCTTTAGAGGATATGGCTCCACCTCACTGACGAGGCCCACAATAGGCCGAAACGTACGTCTGGGGTTTTGCCGTTTCTCTCGTTCAGAGAGGGATTGCCTGGTATTTTGGGGCTGGACTGCACTGTTAAGTCAGGATCAGACTGATATGCTACAGGAAAGTTCTTCTCTGTGAAAGGACATACTGAGCAAAAAGAGGCTGCTTCTAGGGTGGTAACTAGCCATAGAACAAGCTATTATGCTATTGTTCGTTGCCAGGTTGAGCGCTTCTCTCTTTTTATTTAGGCAAATTATGACACTTGCGGGAATCCAGATGTGGACCCGTTGCTCAGTGTTCCTAGAGGGATATGGCTGCACCTCACTGACGAGGCCCACAATAGGCCAAAACATACGTCTGGGGTTTTGCCATTTCTCTCGTTCAGAGAGGGATTGCCTGATATTTTAGGGCTGGACTGCACTGTTAAGTCAGGATCAGACAGGAACAGGAAAGTTCTTCTCTGTGAAAGGCACATACTGAGCAAAAAGAGGCTGCTTCTAGGGTGGTAACTAGCCATAGAACAAGCTATTGTTCGTTCCCAGGTTGAGCGCTTCTCTCTTTTTATTTATACTGTAAGCTTTCGTTGCTTTCATACTCCCATTGATTTCTATGGCATCCGCGGCCTCAAGGGTGGTGGTTTGAAAACCAGGTACAATGCGTCGGAATAGCCATGAGCGTACCTGTTAGAAGTTTGATCAATTGGAAAAAGTGTCAAATAGAGGCGAATGTGTATTCGGAACATCTGTAGTAACGTAAGCATCGATCTGCATCAGATTGAGATTGCGGGATCGTATGTTACATCACAAATTTCAACATTTGCCGATCTTGCCGCTTTGATAACTAGGTAAGATCAATCTCACAACAATTACGATGCGGAATTCCAGCGTATTTTTGGTTGATACTTTGATAAATAGGCCCCTATGTTTCTATAACAAAATAGACATTGTTATATTTAACAATTACGTTATTTACAGACACCTTTAGCGATGCTGGGCAGACATGATTAATAGATTTACCCCACAGAGTTTGAAGGAAGATGAGGATCATAGGCCCAACAAGTCCAACCACATTTCATATGTAGTGTAAGCTTAAACGGATAGGAACGTCAAAATTAAACTTGCATGATTCAGAAAAAGCATGAACATTTTTTGACAATAGGCTTTTTATTGAAACATTGTGCAATAAAACATAATCAAATTGTCAAGGTACAAGAAATATGTAATACAAGGCAATGAAAAGAAAGCAATCAATATTCAAGACATGGTGACTATATCAAAGTTCAGTGTAAAGGGTCAAACAGAACAGGTAATCATAGTCCTCGGCTTCAGTGAACATATAAGAGAACATATCTGAGCATGTAATTTTAAGACACTTTTAAATTCACTTCTATTTTCATATCTGCTTTGTTCTCTTGGTATCCCTTGTTGAAAAAGAATATGCACATATCCTACACTAGAAGGAGCAAGCTGCTGATTGGTGCCTCCACACATTTGTCTCTTGTGATTGGCTAACTAGATGTGTTCAGCTAGCTGCCAGTAGTGCAATGATGTTCCTTCAGCAAAGGATAATAAGGAAATTAAGTCTCTAATGCTTTCAGGTATGTGAATTGATCCCTGCATTAAAATCCTGCCAATTTCCCTGTTTGTTTGTTTTTGTGTCATTTGTACTACAAGTCTCTCTTTGTTATGTGACTTGATCCCTGCATTCAAATCCTGCCAATTTCCCTGTTTTTTTTTGTGTCATTTGTACTACAAGTCTCTCTTTGGTATGTGACTTGATCCCTGCATTCAAATCCTGCCAATTGCCCTGTTTTTTATGTAATTTGCCCTACAAGTCTTACTTTGGTGTGTGAATTGATCCCTGCATTCAAATCCTGCCAATTTCCCTGTTTTTTGTGTCATCTGTATTGCAAGCCTCTCTTTTTGCAATTGTCTGTATAATTAATTATGTATTTACCCTGCTGATATCTTGCCTTTATCTATGTGATGTTCAAACCTAGCAAATACGTGTTTTAATTCCTAAATTTATAATTTCACTAATGGTTTAACCATAGCCTCCCCGAAATTCTATTGTCTGTTATCTCACCCTGAATCACATTTTCCCAATTGGCTTTTTGACTGTCTTTGATCAGGTCAATACCTAATTTATTGCATTCAGCTGAATGCTCTGGCCTATACATTTAACACTGCTATTGGGTAAGCAATGCAGGGGCTAGCAATGTAGGTTAGATAGCAATAGTGTAAGATCATCTGTTCACATCTCTTCAGTGAACATTGAGGCACAGCAAATTATACAAGAATTCAACAAGGATTGGACAAGGGATAAGGCAAGTTCTGTTTTTATACTGAGTTTTATACACTGTCTATTATGTAAAAAATGCATAATATCTTAATATCCCTTTTTGCCACCTTTTGTCTGTTCAACAAACTACTTTACTCAATTACTCCTTACCCCTCACCACCTGCATTGCTCATAAGCCCATCTCTCTTAACCTCACCTTACTTTTGTATTCATGAACTTTACACATTCCTAAAGAGTCTCTCTCCCCCTTGCAACTCATCACAAAAATAGTCTCACTACTGCAAATCTCCCTCTTGCTCATACTAGCTGCTGGCGAAATCTCCCCTTATCCTGGTCCCCCACAACTTCCCTGCCCTGCACACCCATGTGTGCCCTTCAATAGACTTCAAAAACAAAACTCTGGTAACCTTAATCTTATTCCTCTTGCATCTAAAGCCACCACCCCCTTCACTTGTGCACTATGAAACTCTTGCTCTGTTTGCAACAAACTCACTTCTATCCATGATTTATCTCCCACTCTCTCAATCTTCTGGCTCTCACAGAAACCTGGCTCTCTCCTTCAGACACTGCTTCCTCTGCTGCACTGTCACATGGGGGTCTCCACTTCAGCCACACTCCTAGGTCTGACAATAGACAAGGAGGTGGAGTTGGTATTTTACTTTCCTCTCGTTGCACCTTTTAACAAATACAGCCCTTCTCTTCCCTCACATTTTCTTCATTCGAAACACACATGATTCACTTATTCTCTCCCCTCTCTATACACATTGCAGTCATATACCGCCCCCTGGCTCCGCAACTCTATTTCATGATCACTTTGCTGCCTGGCTACCTTACTTCCTTTCCTCGGATATCCCTGCCCTCATTCTCGGTGACTTCAACCTCCCTGTTGATAATCCCTCTGCCTCCTCTGCTAAACAACTTCTGCAACTCACTTCCACTTTCGGCCTGTCACAATGGACTGACTCTCCCACTCACAAAGATGGTCACTCCCTTGATCTGATTTTCAGTTATCGATGCACTATCTCAAACTTCAGAAACTCACATTTTCCTCTTTCTGACCACCACCTCCACACTTGTACTATCACCTCCCTCCCTACAACTCTCCCTACTTCTACCCCTCACACTAAACTTCACAGAAGAATCAAGTAATTAGATCAGCAACAGCTCGCTAGCTCTCTCGAACCTCTTCTCTCTTCCATCCCCTCCTTTTTCTGTCCTGATGAATCCATCTGCCACTATAACTCCACCCTTACATCGGTCCTTGATAACCTGGCCCCACCTACTATAGCTTGGAAAACATACACTCATCCTCAGCCCTGGCATACTCCTCTGACACGGTACCTGCGCAGATGTTCCCATACTGCTGAGCGACACTGGAGGAAATCTCAGAGTTCTGCTGACTTTCTTCACTGTAAGTTCATCTTGAACTCTTACTATTCTGCCCTTAATCTATATAAGCAACATTACTTCTCTACTCTTATCTCTACTCTTTCTTCAAACCCAAAACTTCTGTTCTCCACATTCAATACTCTTCTCCGCCCACCCTCACCTCCCACCACAACTTTTCTCTCAGCCCAAGATTTTGCCAGCTTCTTCAACAACAAAATAGACTCCATAAGAAATGAAATCAGCTCTCAAGATACCACTGTTCTCCCACTACCCTTTAAAAGCTCACAATCATCCAAAACCCATATAGCCATAAATTTAGCTCTTTTGCCACTGTTACAGAGGATGAAGTTTCTGCCCTTATACTATCCTCTCACCTCACTACCTGTCCCCTCAACCCCATCCCCTCACAACTACTCCCCTCCCTCTCTTCTACCCTTACTCCTATACTCACACACATCTGTAACCTCTCCCTAAGCACTGATATAGTTCCCACATCTCTTAAATATGCATTAGTCACACCTATCCTCAAAAAACCTTCTATCGATCCAACCTCCCCATCCAACTACCACCCTATTTCCCTACTACTTCTTGCCTCAAAACTTCTTGAAAAGCTAGTATATGCACGTCTATCTCATTTCCTTACATTAAACTCCCTCCTTGACCCACTGGAATCTGGATTTCGCCCCCTTAACTCAACAGAGACAGCAATTGTTAAGGTTACCAACAACCTACTTACAGCAAAATCAAAAGCCACTTCTCTCTACTTATCCTCCTTGATCTGTCTGCAGCCTTTGATACTGTCGACCACCTTTTTTTGCTCCATACCCTCCAATCCTTCAGCATCTGTGACACAGCTCTCTCTTGGTTCTCTTCCTATCTGTCTAACCATACCTTTAGTGTAGCCTTCTCTGGGGTATCCTCTGCCCCATTACCTCTTTCTGTTGGGGTACCACAAGGCTCTGTCCTCGGTCCCCTTCTCTTCTCAATCTACACATCCTCACTAGGTTCCTTAATAAAGTCCCATGGGTTTCATTATCATTTGTATACCGACGATACCCAAATCTACCTCTCTGCACCAGAACTATCTCCTTCCTTGCTAACCCGTGTCACTAACTGTCTCTCTAAGCTCACACTAACTGTCTCTTATTTCCCCTACTTCTTCCAAAATCTCCACCCCCATGTCTCTATAACTGTTGACAACTCCATAATTACCCCAACCTCACACGTCCAATGTCTTGGGGTCACATTTGATTCAGATCTTTCTTTCACTCCTCACATTCAGTCCTTGGCTAAAGTCTGCCGCTTCCACCTTAAAAACATCGCTAAAATTAGACATTTCCTTACACAAGACACTACAAAGATTTTAATTCACTCTTGCATCCTTTCCAGCCTTGACTACTGCAACTCTATCCTCTCTGGTCTCCATAGCTGCCACCTAGATCCTTTTCAATCCATAATGAATGCCTCTGCCAGGCTCATCTTCCTTGCACAACGCTCTTCATCTGCCGCACCTCTCTGCCAATCCCTTCACTGGCTTCCTCTTGTCTTCAGGATTAAACACAACATTTTCACTCTGACACACAAAGCCCTCAATTGCACTGCTCCCCCCTACATCTAAGACCTTGTCTACAGATACTCTCCCTACCGTCCCCTTCGCTCCGCTCATGATCTCCTACTCTCCTCCTCTCTTGTTACCTCCTCACATTCCCATCTGCAAGATTTCTCAAGACTGGCTCCCATCTTATGGAACTCTCTGCCTCGCTCCACAAGAATCTCTCCTAGTTTTAAAAGCTTCAAGTGCTCCCTGAAGACTCTACTATTTAGGGACGCTTACAACCTACACTAACCTTCCTATCTCCACTGCTATCCCCTAAAACCCCATAGCATGTAAGTTTATGAGCCCAGCTGTTTGTAGTTCACCTTCATAAGAGCCGAATACAACAGGGCAACTCTCGGCAGGACCCTCTCTCCCCATTTGATCCCTGTAATCATTTTTTTTTCTATACCACCCACGTTCATAGCGGAACCTGTTGGCGCTCTACAAATACCTGATAATAATAATAATAAATTGTAAAGTTGTTTAAAATGGTATGCTCTATCCAAATAGTGAAATACATTTTTGGAGTTTCCTGTTCCTTTAATTAGTCTGTAGGATAGCCTTATGCTTATCCCAGGCGTTATTTCAAGTCCCCACAGTGTTTGTCCTTACCACCTCTAATAAAAGTTTATTCCATAAATTAACCACCCTTTCTGTGAAGAAGTGCTTCTGAAAATTGATTCTGACCTACTACACTTCAAGAGGTCATGACCCCTTGTTCTGGAATTACTCTTTTTGTGAATCTTAGGGCCTCAACTTTATTAGGCCTCTTTATAGACTTAAATGTTTCTATCATATAACATCTTCCTATTCTCACCTCTAAGTTATAAATATTTTGGTCATGGAGCCTTTCATTGAAAGTTTTATTTTATAGACCATTTTCTATTTAAGTAGCCCTCCTTTAAACAGATTCCAATTTATTTATATCACACAATGCTTCTAATTACTGTTTTTCTGTGTTTCTAGAGGTTCTCGTTTAATTCTTCCTTTATTATACATGATAATTTTAGGAAAATCCCCTGGCAAATTGGCTGGATAGATAGATAGATAAAGTTAGACTAGATGAATTTCAAACGTGATCTCACCTGAACAATGGAACCCTTTGTCAATCTAACGAGTACCCGTGAATCTAGCCCATTATCTTGAATACACAAGTATTCCTAACAAGGCAAAGGCATCCCATTGTACCTACATAGCCATATAAAATCTGTTTTGGATTTTATGTTTTTATTTATGAATTACTGCTTATAACTGATGTGTTATCTTTAGTAATTGAATACAGTATTAAACATATTCACAGTAGTTTAACCCAACCTAAATAACCTGCTAAATTATTAAAATTATATTTGTATCTAAAGTAGCTAAACCCACAAAGGGCTAGATTACGAGTGGATCGCTAACTGTTGTGCACGAGCAATAAGTGATTTATTGTGGGTGTTTGCGCGCATTGGAAGTAGCTCACATATTAGAAGTTGAAAGTAAACGGGTGCAAAGGAATTTAACACTTCAGAGCTCTGGTTAACTGTTACGCTCGAATAAAAAGTTACACAAAATACATCAAAAATACATTTAAAAGAACAGTTTAAGGACTGAAAGATATGAGGTCTCAGGTGTTTGAAAATAAAATAGGCAGGCAAAGGGTTTTAACATGGAGATATATACATATACATGTCTAAATATGTATATGTAAGTATATATGTGTGTACAGATATAGTTTTGTGTTTTACCTTACTGTACATATTTCACATTTACATTTATAATAGTTTAAAATAATTTATTTTAATATTTTATATGCAATATTTCATTAATTCGCCTTCAGAATACTATGGCCTAGATTTGGAGTTCGGCGGTAGCCGTCAAAACCAGCGTTAGAGGCTCCTAACGCTGGTTTTGGCCGCCCGCTGGTATTTGGAGTCAGTGATTAAAGGGTCTAACGCTCACTTTTCAGCCGCGACTTTTCCATACCGCAGATCTTTTCAATGGGATCTTTCTAACGCCGGTATTTAGAGTCGTTTCTGAAGTGAGCGTTAGAGCTCTAACGACAAAACTCCAGCCGCCTGAAAATAGCAGGAGTTAAGAGCTTTCTGGCTAACGCCGGTTCATAAAGCTCTTAACTACTGTACCCTAAAGTACACTAACACCCATCAACTACCTATGTACCCCTAAACCGAGCTCCCCCCACATCGCCGCCACTCGATTAAAATTTTTAACCCCTAATCTGCCGACCGCCACCTACGTTATACTTATGTACCCCTAATCTGCTGCCCCTAACCCCGCCGACCCCTGTATTACATTTATTAACCCCTAACCTGCCCCCCACAACGTCGCCGCCAGCTACTTAAAATAATTAACCCCTAATCTTCCGACCGCAAAGCGCCGCCACCTACGTTATCCCTATGTACCCCTAATCTGCTGCCCCTAACACCGCCGACCCCTATATTATATTTATTAACCCCTAATCTGCCCCCCTCAACGTCGCCGACACCTGCCTACACTTATTAACCCCTAATCTGCCGAGCGGACCTGAGCGCTACTATAATAAAGTTATTAACCCCTAACCCGCCTCACTAACCCTATAATAAATAGTATTAACCCCCTAATCTGCCCTCCCTAACATCGCAGACACCTAACTTCAATTATTAACCCCTAATCTGACGACCGCAGCTCACCGCTATTCTAATAAATGTATTAACCCCTAAAGCTAAGTCTAACCCTAACACTAACACCCCCCTAACTTAATTTATTTCGTTAGATGTAAATTATATTTAACTCTTATTAAATAACTTATTCCTATTTAAAGCTAAATACTTACCTGTAAAATAAATCCTAATATAGCTACAATATAAATTATAATTATATTATAGCTATTTTAGGATTAATATTTATTTTACAGGCAACTTTGTAATTATTTTAACCAGGTACAATAGCTATTAAATAGTTAAGAACTATTTAATAGTTACCTAGTTAAAATAATAACTAATTTACCTGTAAAATAAATCCTAACCTAAGATATAATTAAACCTAACACTAGACTATCAATAAAATAATTAAATAAACTACCTACAATTACCTACAATTAACCTAACACTACACTATCAATAAATTAATTAAACACAATTCCTACAAATAAATACAATTAAATAAACTAGCTAAAGTACAAAAAATAAAAAAGAACTAAGTTACAAAAAATAAAAAAATATTTACAAACATAAGAAAAATATTACAACAATTTTAAACTAATTACACCTACTCTAAGCCCCCTAATAAAATAACAAAGACCCCCAAAATAAAAAATTCTCTACCCTATTCTAAATTAAAAAAGTTACAAGCTCTTTTACCTTACCAGCCCTGAACAGGGCCCTTTGCGGGGCATGCCCCAAGAATTTCAGCTCTTTTGCCTGTAAAAGAATAAATACAATACCCCCCCCAACATTACAACCCACCACCCACATACCCCTAATCTAACCCAAACCCCCCTTAAATAAACCTAACACTAAGCCCCTGAAGATCTTCCTACCTTGTCTTCACCATCCAGGTTCACCGATCCGTCCTGAAGAGCTCCTCCGATGTCCTGATCCAAGCCCAAGCGGGGGGCTGAAGAGGTCCATGATCCGGTCAAAGTCTTCATCCAAGCGGGGCAGAAGAGGATCTTCCATCCGATTGAAGTCATCATCCAGGCGGCATCTTCTATGGTCTTCCATCCGGAGCGAAGCGGCAGGATCCTGAAGACCTCCAGCGCGGAACATCCATCCGGACCGACGACTGAACGACGAATGACTGTTCCTTTAAGGGACGTCATCCAAGATGGCGTCCCTCGAATTCCGATTGGCTGATAGGATTCTATCAGCCAATCGGAATTAAGGTAGGAAAATTCTGATTGGCTGATGGAATCAGCCAATCAGAATCAAGTTCAATCCGATTGGCTGATCCAATCAGCCAATCAGATTGAGCTCGCATTCTATTGGCTGTTCCGATCAGCCAATTTTATTAGGGGGCTTAGAGTAGGTGTAATTTGTTTAAAATTGTTGTAATATTTTTCTTATGTTTGTAAATATTTTTTTATTTTTTGTAACTTAGTTCTTTTTTATTTTTTGTAACTTAGTTCTTTTTTATTTTTTGTACTTTAGCTAGTTTATTTAATTGTATTTATTTGTAGGAATTGTGTTTAATTAATTTATTGATAGTGTAGTGTTAGGTTAATTGTAGGTAATTGTAGGTAGTTTATTTAATTATTTTATTGATAGGGTAGTGTTAGGTTTAATTATATCTTAGGTTAGGATTTATTTTACAGGTAAATTAGTTATTATTTTAACTAGGTAACTATTAAATAGTTCTTAACTATTTAATAGCTATTGTACCTGGTTAAAATAATTACAAAGTTGCCTGTAAAATAAATATTAATCCTAAAATAGCTATAATATAATTATAATTTATATTGTAGCTATATTAGGATTTATTTTACAGGTAAGTATTTAGCTTTAAATAGGAATAAGTTATTTAATAAGAGTTAATTTATTTTGTTAGATGTAAATTATATTTAAGTTAGGGGGGTGTTAGTGTTAGGGTTAGACTTAGCTTTAGGGGTTAATACATTTATTAGAATAGCGGTGAGCTCCGGTCGTCAGATTAGGGGTTAATAATTGAAGTTAGGTGTCGGCGATGTTAGGGAGGGCAGATTAGGGGTTAATACTATTTATGATAGGGTTAGTGAGGCGGATTAGGGGTTAATAACTTTATTATAGTAGCGCTCAGGTCCGCTCGGCAGATTAGGGGTTAATAAGTGTAGGCAGGTGTCGGCGACGTTGTGGGGGGCAGATTAGGGGTTAATAAATATAATATAGGGGTCGGCGGTGTTAGGGGCAGCAGATTAGGGGTACATAGGGATAACGTAGGTTGCGGCGGTTTACGGAGCGGCAGATTAGGGGTTAAAAAATAAATGCAGGGGTCAGCGATAGCGGGGGCGGCAGATTAGAGGTTAATAAGTGTAAGGTTAGGGGTGTTTAGACTCGGGGTACATGTTAGAGTGTTAGGTGCAGACGTAGGAAGTGTTTCCCCATAGGAAACAATGGGGCTGCGTTAGGAGCTGAACGCTGCTTTTTTGCAGGTGTTAGGTTTTTTTTCAGCTCAAACAGTCCCATTGTTTCCTATGGGAGAATCGTGCACGAGCACGTTTTTGAGGCTGGCCGCGTCCGTAAGCAACTCTGGTATCGAGAGTTGCATTTGCGGTAAAAATGCTCTACGCTCCTTTTTTGGAGCCTAACGCAGCATTTGTTTGAACTCTCGATACCAGAGTTAAATTTATGGTGCGGCCAGAAAAAAGCCCGCGGAGCGTTAACAGCCCTTTTACCGCCAAACTCCAAATCTAGGCCTATGTTTTCATGTGCGCTAACCCGACCACACTATCTACATAGTGAGACACAAGGCGCAAAACAGATATTTTACATACCCATGTTCTTCACAGACACCTAGATTATGAGTTTTGCGTTGCGGTAGAGGTAGTGATGAAAGCGCTGGCAGGCAAACACAATACTCAGACATTACTTTTCGATTTGTGCATAGTTTAGCTCAGTAAGGGTCAGTGCTCTTGAAGCAAAACTGAATAGCTTTTATTAGTGGCGGGGATGTCGGGGGCAACAGATTAGGGGTTAATAACTTTATTATAGTGGTGGCGATGTTGGGGAGCGGCGGAATAGGGGTTAATAACTTTATTATAGTGTCGTGATGTCGGGAGCGGCGGAATAGGGGTTAATAACTTTTATTATTATTATGGAGTGCCTTTTCACATTGTGAGTACCCTGCACATGTCTTATATTTGTCGTTGGCTTCTTCAGATTCACACATACGGCGCCTCTTTCCTGTGTTTGATTTTAGATTTATAACCTTTGGAGGGTGAAGATCGAGTGCTGCCTCCAGTCCAATAGAAGACAGATACCTATACCAGATTGGGTTATCCTGGACTTTGTATATTTGTCTATCATCCTGATCTAGGATTGGGTATAATATTGTGAATACACACACTTACATTGTATCTATGTTATATTAGTACTTTGTTGATTGTTTGTCTGAAACATCCATATATGGTCACGTGGGCCTACATATATATTCTACACCGTTCTTAGTAGCGCCCCCTATTGGGTTATTCCCTTTGTTCTTAACTTTTATTAGTGTCTGCGATGTCAGTGGCGGCAAATTAGGGGTTGATAACTTTATTATAGTGGCGGCGATGTCGGGGGCGGCAGATTAGGGGCGTTTAGACTTGGAGGCCAATTTATTAAAGGTCTTGCGGACCTGATCCGACAGTGCGGATCAGGTCCGCAAGACCTCGCTGAATGCGGAGAGCAATACGCTCTCCGTATTCAGCATTGCACAAGCAGCTCACAAGAGCTGCTGATGCAACGCCGCTCCCTGCTGACTCGCGGCAAATGGGCAGGGAGGTATCAATCAACCCAATCGTACTCGATCGGGTTGAATTGCGCCGATGTCTGTCCACCTGCTCAGAGCTGAAGACTCGCCAGAAACACGGCCCTTCAAGCTCCGTTCGGAGCTTGATAAATGGGCCTCTATGGGTTTATGTTAGGGTGTTAGGTTTAAATGTAACTTTGCATGAGTACATCAAAGCAGCCCTTGGATTTTGTGTGGTATGAAGCTTAACGCAACCATATTGCACACACAAGGAGGCTTTTCAGAAACTCATAATGGAAGCGCTATGGAGGGTGCAATAACACAATTTTTTTTGCGTTCGTTTCACGCCCTGTTTAGCGCAAAACTTTTTATTATTAAGTATATATTTCTATACTATATATATTTAATATTGTTCATGTAAAATAGATATCTATACCTATATTTCTATAGGAATAAATATGCAGGTATGTATACGTATAAATATATATATATATATATATATATAAATATGTATTTAAAAATCAATAGAACATTATCTTGGAATGTAAAATATTATTGCACTTGGTTAAACGCAATCGGGTTTCCCCACTTTTTACACTCCATTGACTTCTATGGGGGAATACATTAACGCAATTGCGATATTGTAACTTTAGTTTTTTGCATGTATGACCTTGTGATCGAAAAAACTTTTTACTTTCAATTTGTAATACACATGGTATCTGACGCACACAAAAAACTAAATGTATGCTTACCTGATAAATTTATTTATTTATTGACACGGTGAGTCCACTGATCATCTAATTACTATTGGGAATATCACTCCTGCCCAGCAGGAGGCGGCAAAGAGCACCACAGCAAAGCTGTTAAATATCACCTCCCTTCCCTCCCACCTCAGTCATTCGACCAAAGTAAAAGGGAGAGAAAGGAAGCAACAAGGTGCAGAGGTGCATGAGGTTTATAACATGACAAAAAACCTGTCTTAGAAAAACAGGGCGGGCCGTGGACTTTCTGTCAAGAAATAAATAAATTTATCAGGTAAGCATAAATTTAGTTTTCTTTTTATTGACAAGGGACCTTAAACGGAAGGCACCACTGCATGAAGAACCTTTCTTCCAAAAGAAGCCTCAGCCGAGGCAAAAGTATCAAATTTATAGAATTTTGAAAAAGTATGAAGAGAAGATCAAGTTGCAGCCTTGCAAAACTGTTCCACAGAAGCTTCATTTTTGAATGCCCAGGAAGAGGAAACCGTCCTTGTGGAGTGAGCCGTAACTCTCTCAGGAGGATGCTGCCCAGCAGTTTCGTAGGCCAAAGAAATTATACTCTTCAGCCACAAGGAAAGAGAAGTAGATGTAGCTTTCTGCCCCTTACGTTTCCCAGAGAAAACCACAAACAGAGCAGACAACTGACAAAAATCCTTAGTCACCTGTAAATAGAATTTCAAAGCATGTACCACATCTAGGTTGTACAACAGACGTTACTTATGAGAAGAAGGGGTCGGGCATAAGGAAGGAACAACAATCTCCTGATTAATGTTCCGATCCGAACCCACTTTAGGAAGAAACCCTAACTTAGTACGCAAAACTACCTTTTCTGAATGAAAAATAAGTTAAGGAGACTCATAATGTAATGCCAAGAGCTCTGAAACTCTGCGAGCAGATGAAATAGCAACAAGGAACAAAATGTTCCAAGATAATAACTTAATATCTAAGGAATGCATAGGCTAAAACGGAGCCTGTTGAAGAACTTTAAAAACTAGGTTAATCCTGATCCTGACCAAGGCCTGACAGAATGATTGCACGTCTGGGACATTCACCAGATGTTTATGTAACAAAATGGACAAGGCAGATATTTGACCCTTTAGGGAACTTGCTGATAAACCCTTCTCCAAACCCTCTTGGAGAAAAGACAAAATTCTAGGGACCCGAACTCTACTCCAAGAGTAGTCTTTGGATTTACACCACTATAGATATTTACTCCATATCTTATGGTAAATCTTTCTGGTCATAGGCTTACAAGTCTGAATCATGGTCTCAATGACCGATTCTGAAAATCCACACTTAGATAAGATTAAGCGTTCAATCTCCAAGCAGTCAGCTTCAGAGAAACTAGAATGAAGGAAGGGCCCTTGAAGTAGAAGGTCCTTTCTCAACTGAAGTCTCCAAGGTGGGAGAGATGACATCTCCACCAGGTCTGCATACCAGATCCTGGGAGGCCACGCCAGTGTGATAAGGATCACCGATGCCCTCTCCTGTTTGATTCGAGCAATGACCCAAGGCAGAAGAGCGAACGGGGGAAATAGGTATGCTAGACTGAAATTCCAAGGAACTGCCAGAGCATCCATCAGTACAGCCTGAGGGTCCCTTGACCTCGACCTGTACCTTGGGAGCTTGGTATTCTGCCGAGATGCCATGAGGTCCAGATCCGGCGGGCCCCATTTGAGAATCAGGCTGGAAAACACTTCCGGATGGAGTTCCCACTCCCCCGGATGAAAGGTCTGTCTGCTCAGAAAATCCGTTGTCCACTCCTGGGATGTGGATCGCCGACAGACAGCAGTTGTGGGTCTCTGCCCATTGAATTATCTTGGCTACCTCTGACATGGCCAAGGAACTCCGAGTTCCCCCTTGATGGTTGATGTAAGCCACTGAGGTTATGTTGTCCGATTGGAACCTGATAAACTGGGCTAAGGCTAACTGAGGCCAGGCCAGAAGAGCATTGAATATTGCTCTCAGCTCCAGGATGTTTATGGGTAGGAGAGACTCCAACCGAGCCTTTAGAGAACCCCAGACTGCTCCCCATCCTAGAAGGCTGGCGTCCATTGTCACAATCACCCAGGAGGGTCTGCTGAAGCAGGTTCCCTGGGAGAAATGATCCTGCGACAACCACCAAAGAAGAGAGTCCCTTGTCTCCCATTCCAGTTGTAATCGTGGAGACAGATCCGCATAATCTCTGTTCCACTGCCTTAGCATGCATAACTGCAGAGGTCTGAGCTTGAAACGAGCAAATGGAATGATGTCCATGGCCGCTACCATCAGACTGATTACTTCCATACATTGAGCCACTAATGGCCGAGGAGAGGACTGAAGCACTAGACAAGAACCAAAAATCTTTGATTTCCTGACTTCTGTCAGAAAAATTTTCATTGATAAGGAATCTATTATGGTTCCCAAGAAAACTACCCTTGTAGTTGGAACTAAGGAACTCTTTTCCAAATTCACTTTCCATCCGTGAGATCGCAGGAAGGACAACAACATTTCCGTGTTGGATTTTGCTTGTTGAAAGGATGGCGCCTGAACCAGAATGTCGTCCAGATAAGGTGCCACTCCCCAGAAAAATAAACTTAGCACTTACCTTTAGAAATCTGCCCGGCAGCAAGGCAGCTCTCTAGGTTTGAGAAGTCCTCTCCCTCACATGGACCTGTGGAAAAAGAGATAAAGTCTGAGTAATCTTACTCAGACTTTCAGTATTAGGGCAGCATTAAATATATGGGAGGCGCAGTGAGGATTGTACCCCACCAGTTACCATTGCTTAAAATCCACCACTCCTCTACTGAAGAGACTGATGTGGACTACGGCTACACCCTAGTAGAACAAATAACACAAGCTTGTGCTGTTAAAAAAAAAAAAACTCTTGATGAAGAATCTTTTCAGACACCTAACTTTACCACTTCCTTGCTCTAACGTAGGCAAAGAGAATGACTGGGGTGGGAGGGAAGGGAGGTGACATTTAACAGCTTTGCTGTGGTGCTCTTTGCTGCCTTCTGCTGGGCAGGAGTGATATTCCCAATAGCAATTAGATGATCTGTGGACTCACCGTGTCATTAGAAAGAAAGCTTACTTCTAGCAAAGTTAAAACACTCAAGCAAGAGTAATAAAGAGCACTCCACTCTTAATCTGGCTGAAAATATACATTGCGCTAGATTACAAGTGAGGCGCTGTTTTGCACTAGCCCAATCATGTTTTTGTGAGCAATTTTCATTGCGCGTATATTAAAAGTTAGGTGAAATAATACTTTTAATATGAACGCAACCCGACCAGCGCAAAAGTGAGTTTTCACAACTGCGGAAAAAATACATTGCCACTTGTAATCAATCCCATTGTGTCTATAACATCCCATATAGCATAATAAAGCTGCATAACATTGGTTGCCTAAAATCTTTTTTTTTTTTTTTCTGAATGGAAATCTCTTTTATTGAAATTTTTGTATTTATGAAAACAAGGCTTTATATTTTCCTAATAATGTAAAAGAGAAAACAAAAACATAAGAATTAGTATCTTTACTGAACTTCATGTAAATTAAAAAAAATTAATGATTAATTGCAAGCAAATTTATATAATAAAATGTATTATATTTCATATAATGATATGAAAGTAATAAAGTATGTTAAAACATGAAAAGAATCTTCAATAATGACATCAAGTCTGTAACCAGTCTGTCAAAAGGTTAAATGCAAAAGACAAAAACTGTATATCATTTATTTAACTTGTTTTGCAACAAGTAAATGAATGCATATAAATAACCATAAATGCTATTCATCACATATGTACAGTTCTATATGCAGCTCTCATGGGGATGAACACAGTAACTAATCAATTTAATTTTGTACATTTTGCCCTCTGATATTTAGCCTTCACATACTAAAAGACCATAGAAATCCATTTTTTCTTTCTTGTATTTAAAAGATGGTATTTGTAAATGAGTAATAGTTTTCTTTCTTTTTATGTGAATGTATCAGTGCTCAATCGATAGATTTATGTATTTAATTAGCAGAAATGCAGCAATATGTTTTTACACTGCCATGTATTTTCTAAAAAATTTCAACTTTTATATAATTATTATATTATTTTATTATTTAATATTATTGAATATTTAAAAAAAAATGTGCATGGTCATTTATAACAGAATATAAAAAAATGGACAGTCTAACTAATTTAAAATGTGTGTGTTTGTATATATATGCATTTTTTTTTCACAGCTATATGTTGTGCAATGGAGAGGCACAAGCAGGTCTGCCCACCATTACACAACATGCTGCGCCACCTACTGGATGAAAGTGGTTAAGATCATTGCATGGCCCATTAACTGCTTATTTGAGGCAGTCCTATTTGGGCTGAACCAATCCAGTGAAAGGCATTAGTAAGTGGAACTTAGGGTTGGGGCTGGATGTTAAATCATATAAAACAAAACAAAAACGGAAAAAAAACTACTTTCATATATATTGTTGTTGTCCTGTGAAGCTGCTAGCTTTGCTAAAGTGAAAAAGAGAGTTCTGTTCTTCCCCTCTAAGTGCAGTGGAATGTGCCACTGTCACTTCCTGAATCCTATTCCTTACACAGAGCAGGAAGAGAGGCAGAGAGAGCAGTGCTTCAGCCACATCTTATTAAAGTAAGATTTTACTGAAAGGGATTCTGTTAGTGAAAATGATAATTTAATGAATGTGGTTTAGTGTTTTTTTACTCTTTTACAGCAAAGGATCGTTTTTGTATTTTGTTTACTCAAACTTTACACCCACTAACTTAGCAGCTTGCCTCTGTACTTCACACTAATGTATAGTCTCATTTTCTGAACTCTCTTTAGCTCTGCTGTTTTATTACTTAAAAATGCAGTGGTCCCTCTTCCCCCCCCCCCCCTTGTGTGTGTGTGTGTCTCTCTCTCTATCCATCTCTCTCCTTATGTGTTGTTCTCCCCCATGGTCTCTTTCTCTCTCTGTCTCTCTTCCTCCCCCCTCTGACTCTCTCATCCCTTATGTGTCTCTCTAACCCTCTGTGTGTGATTGTGTCTCTCTCTCTCTCTCTCTCTTTCTCTCTCTCTAACCCTCTGTGTGCGATTGTGTGTCTCTCTCTAACCCTCTGTGTGTGATTGTGTCTCTCTCTAACCTTCTGTGTGTGATTGTGTGTCTCTCTCTAACCCTCTGTGTGTGATTGTGTCTCTCTTTCTCTCTCTCTAACCCTCTGTGTGTGATTGTGTGTCTCTCTCTAACCCTCTGTGTGTGATTGTGTCTCTCTCTCTCTCTTTCTCTCTCTCTCTAACCCTCTGTGTGTGATTGTGTGTCTCTATCTAACCCTCTGTGTGTGATTGTGTCTCTCTCTTTCTCTCTCTCTCCCTCTCTAACCCTCTGTGTATGATTGTGTCTCTCTCTCTTTCTCTTTCTAACCCTCTGTGCGTGATTGTGTCTCTCTCTTTCTCTCTCTCTCTCTAACCCTCTGTGTGTGATTGTGTCTCTCTCTCTTTCTCTCTCTCTAACCCTCTGTGTGTGATTGTGTCTCTCTCTTTCTCTCTCTCTCTAACCCTCTGTGTATGATTGTGTGTCTCTCTCTCTTTCTCTCTCTCTAACCCTCTGTGTGTGATTGTGTCTCTCTCTCTCTTTCTCTCTAACGCTCTGTGTGTGATTGTGTCTCTCTCTTTCTCTCTCTAACCCTCTGTGTATGATTGTGCTTTTCTGTGTTTCTGTCTACCTTTTATTTATTTAATTAATGAATTGGTAGTGCCACCTGATGGTGTGGCTATTTTTAAAGGGGTGGGGTCAAGCGCCCCACCATCTTTAAATTTCACCAGCCGCCACTGGATCAAGACATTTTTATATTTACTGAATAATGAAATAATCTATAAGCATAATTTGCAGCATTAAAGTAAAAGTATGTTTTAAAATATTTTAATGGGCATGGATTTCTAGATCTCATAATCAGAGCAAGCATTGTGTTATCTGGCAAGAGTTTCTGTTACAATCCTTTTAGACTAAAATCAGATGTTTACTAAGTTGACCAGTTTTCCAAGACACCATTTAAAGGGACATGAAACCCATATGAAACCCATATGCAAATTTAAATAACTTTCCAATTTACATCTAATATCTAATTTTCTTCATTCTTTTGATATCCTTTGTTGAAAATCATATCTAAATATGCTCAGTAGCTGCTGATTGGTGGCTGCACATAGATACCTCATGTGATTGGCTCACCCATGTGCATTGCTATTTCTTCAACAAAGGATATCTAAAGAATGAAGGCGTATCCTAGCCACTGCCTCATCAGCCTCTGACGTCACTGCACGTCACTGGAGATGGTATCGATCAAGGTCAAATCACTTGATGGGTCTTTAGTTGAAGAGCACTGTTGTGCTTCACATAGATCATGCTTTTACTTCAAAGCTGTAATATTGATTGATGCCTATTTACACACATGCGCTTTTTAATTAGGACTTACACGGTATGCTTGTGTTTTCGTATTTTTGTTGTGTGTTTCCATGACAACCGCTTGCCGACCAGCTAATACTGAGATGTAGAAATCACGCTGTTGCGTGATGACATCAGTAGGGGCGCATATGTGAAATACACCGTAGATTGTGTATACACGGTTGCCATGGAGATACACAGCCAATCGGATCCGAATGACGCTTCACGCTCACGTTCGAGCAAGATGACGTCAGAGGTGAGATTGATGAGTTGCTGAGCGGGAAGATGTAGATATGTATGTATATAAGGCTGGTAATAGAAGTATAATGTTAGCGATTTTCTCTACTTTGGGAACATGATTGTTCTATATTGTTGATACTGGCAGAACATTTGATAAAGATGTCATAACCACATTGAAACGTTATGGATGTACTTGCTTTTTGATATGAATTAAAAGTTGTTTTTCACTAAAGACCAGTGAGTGCCTTCTTGCAAACAAGGAACGTACATATTTTATGTGAAGTGCACCCTGGCAGTTGTGGTAATGTAAGACTGTGCTTATCTCTTTTTGGAGGACATTTGTATTTGGTTTATGAGATGAGGCACTCCACTTTTGAATAAGATGGTTATGATGTGATTAAAAGTGTTATCAGAGGGAAGAAATCACTAACACTGTTTGGCTTATATAATCTGTGCTTGTTTGCAACCTTGACAGACACTGACTTCAATATGGCAACTAGTATACCGGATATGGAGAATCTATATATGGATGAGGACTTCAATACAGAAGCTCTGGGATTTACAGATGAAGACGCTGAAAGAATAAGAGTTGTGGATGACCTGAGTGAGTTAAGGGGAGACACCCCCATAAATATCTACCATAAATTGTTAAATCTAAAAAAGAAAGAGATAGACTACCACTTACATGCGGTGTACCTCTCGGGGTATCACCGTAAGAAATATATACCAAGGGGCTTTAGAATAAAAAATGTACCAACATTAGGCCGCCAGAATATGGAGTTCTGCAGAAAATGGTGTGCAAGATTGAATAAATGCTCCTATGACTTATTACTTTTAGTCATAGAAGAGGTCAGCAGACTGGAATCCAAAATTAAAATGGAGATTGAAGCCACCAAAATGCAGAACTACCAGATTATGATGGATGACGACTCACAAGACTGGGTTACTAAATTAGACAATATGGTAACTAAATACAGGAATGAGTTAATAATGTTTAAGAATAAGAATCTAAATACGGTGGAAAATGACTACAGAGATAGACATGTTTATCGTTGGTTATATGGTAAAGATGAATTGCCCAGACACAAACGTAGAAATACACGTGGTAGGAACACACTAAGTATTGTTGATAGCAGTGGTGGGGACTCATCTGGCAACGAGAGCTCAGGGGCCAACGCAAAAGGGGCCTCCCAACAGCAGTCTTTTTCTGGGGTGGCCACGAGATCCACGGCCAAGCTGCCGTTACCAGGTCAGAGAGATATAAAAGAAAGAGACGACCACACAGTAGGCGAGGGAGACACACGCAAAAAAGTAACAAAGAAAAAGTAAACATTATCTTCAATCTTAGCTCAAGAGAATTGAGTAAGAGTGAAACCTCTGTCCTTAATCGTGGTCTCTCTTTTATACCTACCCCAAAGTGTGATACCTTCAACACTATGGTAGATATTCATAAGTTTCAGAGACAACTAAAATTAAAAGAATTTTTTAAGAATGAGACTATGGGACCTATGCCCACATTCAGGAAACCATCATCCTTTGAACCCCCTGGTACACACCATTCTATTAGGGGGTTCACAAGAATGATATGTCATGACATTAATAACTCTAAGATAGATACTGTGTATCCTAACCTAAATGCTGATGAGAGGTTAGCCATTAAGTCTTTGAGAGATGATAATTCAATCATTATCCGCCCTGCGGACAAAGGTGGCTCTATAGTCATACAAGATTACATTAACTACAGAGCGGAAGCTCTACGTCAACTCTCAGACACTGGGGTATACTTGAAACTTAAAGGTAATCCTACAGGTATATACAAAAAAGTCATAGATCAGCAGATACGCATGGGTTTGGAGTCAGGGATACTATCTGAACACGAAGCTGATTTCTTAATTACTGATCATCCAAAGATTCCAGTGCTATACTTGTTGCCAAAAGTACACAAGACTCTTGAAAATCCTCCTGGCAGACCAATTGTGTCTGCCAGAGACTCTTTGTTATCCAGTCTATCTATGTTTATTGACTTCCATCTACAACCTGTGGTTAAAGGCATTCCTGCATACCTACAGGATTCAGCGAGTTTGATACAAACTCTTAGAAGTTACACTGATTTATGTGCAGATGATTTGTTGGTCACCATGGATGTTGACAGCCTATACACCTCCATCCCTCACGATGGGGGGGGGGCTGTCAGGTCCATGGTGACTGACAATCCTCTATACGAAGGGCCACCTGTGGAATTTTTGTGTGAATTGGTTATGTTGTGTTTAGACAAGAATTATTTCAAGTTTGAACGTGGCTACTATTTACAAATCTCTGGGACGGCCATGGGTTCAAACATGGCACCCTCATATGCTAATTTGTACATGGCATGGTACGAACAACAAGCCATGAAACCCCATGCTCATCCCCGCATCAGCTACTACGTACGTTACATTGATGACGTGTTCCTGGTGTGGAGAGGTGATGCAATTGAATTGGAGAAATGGGTGTCATGTTTGAACTCCATGGACTGTCCCATCAGATTTAAACTTGAGTACAGTGATACTGAGGTGCATTTTTTGGACCTTAATATCATTAAGGTACAGGATGATGAGCAATATGTCTTTGGTACATCATTATATACCAAGGAAACAGACCGTAATTCTTTGTTGGAAGCAAATAGCTTTCACCCAAGACACCAAAAAACAGGGCTAGTAAAATCACAACTCACTAGGGTCATCCGCAACAACAGTGATGTACCCACTATGTTGAGACAACTCGATGAGATGGAAGCAAAGTTGATAAAGAGGGGTTATGATGGTAAAATGGTCCATGGTGTAAGAGTGGAGCTATTGGATGGCACGGCCATACATGCGAATAAACCAAAAAACATTACCACAACTCAACAGAACTTTATCAGCACCTATACTCCTATGAGTATGGAACTATCTAGATCTGTACGTCAACACTGGTCAATTCTGAAAACTGATATGACGCTCCCTTTTTATGGCACCAGGCCACCACGTATGGTGCATAGGCGGGCTGATAACTTACGTGATCTACTAGTGAAGACTGATTCAGTCAGTTGTTACCAGAAGGATACATGGTTGAAGCCCTCAAGTAAAGGCTGTTTTACCTGTGGTGGTTGTACGACATGCAATGGCATGATAAGAGGGAAGACCTTTCAACACCCCACACAAACAAGCGTTACACTATTCGTCATCGACTCACCTGCACCAGCACGCATGTCATTTACATGTTGATTTGCCCATGTTCCCTGGTATACATCGGGAAAACCGTCACGAGCTTCAGGGATAGGATGGCAAATCATCGGTGTGCCATCCTTGAAGCCTTAAAATCGGGTGATTCAGATCAGCCAGTAGCACGCCATTTTGTACAACACAGACATAGTGTTTCGAGCATGAAAACGATGGTTATTGACCACATCCCACCACTACCCAGAGGTGGCAATAGAGCAAATCGATTGCTTCAGAGGGAGACAAAATGGATTCATATGCTGGATACAGTTATACCAAAGGGATTAAACACCTATCTGGACTTTGGACCATTCTACACTAAATAACTCATAGACTGACCATGGACATACATTCTAATCTACCACTCCAATATGTGAGAATAAGTTCCAGGATCCTACATGAATCTTCATTCTAGTGGGTACACACTGGTTTCTATCTATTCTAAAAGCATGAAGGAGGTGGTAACTTATGTATGACAAGTGTATATAGTAATAGAGCCAAGTGTATATATTAGGGATTATGAATAATAAAGAAATAAAGTGTTAATAATGTCATTTAGGAATTGCAAATTGTTAGCATAGGAGGTATCTGCTAAACAGCTATGTTGTTTTTATTCTTTCACTATAAATATTGTCCTTTTATTTGGGCTGTTATGTGTGGAGATGGTATCGATCAAGGTCAAATCACTTGATGGGTCTTTAGTTGAAGAGCACTGTTGTGCTTCACATAGATCATGCTTTTACTTCAAAGCTGTAATATTGATCGATGCCTATTTACACACACACGCTTTTTAATTAGGACTTACACGGTATGCTTGTGTTTTCGTATTTTTGTTGTGTGTTTCCATGACAACCGCTTGCCGACCAGCTAATACTGAGATGTAGAAATCACGCTGTTGCGTGATGACATCAGTAGGGGCGGATATGTGAGATACACCGTAGATTGTGTATACACGGTTGCCATGGAGATACACAGCCAATCGGATCCGAATGACGCTTCACGCTCACGTTCGAGCGATATGACGTCAGAGGTGAGATTGATGAGTTGCTGAGCGGGAAGATGTAGATATGTATGTATATAAGGCTGGTAATAGAAGTATAATGTTAGCGATTTTCTCTACTTTGGGAACATGATTGTTCTATATTGTTGATACTGGCAGAACATTTGATAAAGATGTCATAACGACATCGAAACGTTATGGATGTACTTGCTTTTTGATATGAATTAAAAGTTGTTTTTCACTAAAGACCAGTGAGTGCCTTCTTGCAAACAAGGAACGTATATATATATATATATATATATATATATATATATATATATTCATTAAATTACGGTGATATTCATTAAATTACGGTGGAGATAAAAATCTGGGATTAAAATCCTCCATGTCTCAAAAGTATTTTTTTTGCATAGGAAATTAGCCCATCCTGGCATTCTGTATTAAGAGATCACTGTGTTAAAACATTATTTGAAGCAAAAAATCTGAGATTTTGCATTTCTAATTTGCATATCTTACCCAGAATCCTCATGTGCATTGGTAACAATGTACATGTAGTTTTACTGGGGAAAAGCAAGCAGGGAACTTGCCTGCATGTGCTAATTTCCTTTGCAAAAATGTTGTATTGATTATATATATATATATATATATATACGGTATATACGGTATATACACACACAATGTTCAAAGAGAGCACTCTCACCTCAATTTCACCTGCCAGGGTGCCAACGGTTAAATATAAGAACAGAAGGAGGCACTCACTGGTCTTTTAATAAGTGAATTTTAATTTCTTAAGTGTGACGTCCCCGAAACGTCAGGGGAGTGTGTCCCTGAAACGTCACGCTTAAGAGATTAAAAAATTCACTTATTAAAAGACCAGTGAGTGCCTCCTTCTTTTTATATATATATATATATATATATATATATATATATATATATATATATATATATATATATATATATATATATATATATATATATATATATAAATATACTGTATATATATATATACAGGGAGTGCAGAATTATTAGGCAAGTTGTATTTTTGAGGATTAATTTTATTATTGAACAACCATGTTCTCAATGAACCCAAAAAACTCATTAATATCAAAGCTGAATAGTTTTGGAAGTAGTTTTTAGTTTGTTTTTAGTTATAGCTATTTTAGGGGGATATCTGTGTGTGCAGGTGACTATTACTGTGCATAATTATTAGGCAACTTAACAAAAAACAAATATATACCCATTTCAATTATTTATTTTTACCAGTGAAACCAATATAACATCTCAACATTCACAAATATACATTTCTGACATTCAAAAACAAAACAAAAACTAATCAGTGACCAATATAGCCACCTTTCTTTGCAAGGACACTCAAAAGCCTGCCATCCATGGATTCTGTCAGTGTTTTGATCTGTTCACCATCAACATTGCGTGCAGCAGCAACCACAGCCTCCCAGACACTGTTCAGAGAGGTGTACTGTTTTTCCTCCTTGTAAATCTCACATTTGATGATGGACCACAGGTTCTCAATGGGGTTCAGATCAGGTGAACAAGGAGGCCATGTCATTAGATTTTCTTCTTTTATACCCTTTCTTGCCAGCCACGCTGTGGAGTACTTGGACGCGTGTGATGGAGCATTGTCCTGCATGAAAATCATGTTTTTCTTGAAGGATGCAGACTTCTTCCTGTACCACTGCTTGAAGAAGGTGTCTTCCAGAAACTGGCAGTAGGACTGGGAGTTGAGCTTGACTCCATCCTCAACCCGAAAAGGCCCCACAAGCTCATCTTTGATAATACCAGCCCAAACCAGTACTCCACCTCCACCTTGCTGGCGTCTGAGTCGGACTGGAGCTCTCTGCCCTTTACCAATCCAGCCACGGGCCCATCCATCTGGCCCATCAAGACTCACTCTCATTTCATCAGTCCATAATACCTTAGAAAAATCAGTCTTGAGATATTTCTTGTCCCAGTCTTGACATTTCAGCTTGTGTGTCTTGTTCAGTGGTGGTCGTCTTTCAGCCTTTCTTACCTTGGCCATGTCTCTGAGTATTGCACACCTTGTGCTTTTGGGCACTCCAGTGATGTTGCAGCTCTGAAATATGGCCAAACTGGTGGCAAGTGGCATCTTGGCAGCTGCACGCTTGACTTTTCTCAGTTCATGGGCAGTTATTTTGCGCCTTGGTTTTTCCACACGCTTCTTGCGACCCTGTTGACTATTTTGAATGAAACGCTTGATTGTTCGATGATCACGCTTCAGAAGCTTTGCAATTTTAAGAGTGCTGCATCCCTCTGCAAGATATCTCACTATTTTTTACTTTTCTGAGCCTGTCAAGTCCTTCTTTTGACCCATTTTGCCAAAGAAAAGGAAGTTGCCTAATAATTATGCACACCTGATATAGGGTGTTGATGTCATTAGACCACACCCCTTCTCATTACAGAGATGCACATCACCTAATATGCTTAATTGGTAGTAGGCTTTCGAGCCTGTACAGCTTGGAGTAAGACATATATATAGTGAACAATCAGAAAGAGAGCACTCGCCGTGTTGAATAATCCAAATTTATTTAAGTGTGTAAACGTTTTCGGGGAGTGACCCCGTCATCAGACATGTGTCACTTGTCTGATGACAGGGCCACTCCTCGAAAACGTTTACACGCTTAAATAAACATTTGCTATTTTATTGGCTGATGAACAGTCATATAGTACAAAATGGTTTCAGATTTGCATACAAGAGGGAAGCTTCCCTGGGTAATATTGTATCTCCAAGCAAATTGCGAGATCATAAAAAGGGAGGCCAGTTCTTGGCTTACCTGCAAATGGATGTACAAATGTAATTAGGGAACATTGGTTAGATATAAAAAAAATAGATGCAGTTTCTTTAGCAGCAAAGCATTTCATTAAGGTACACAAGTGTGATGTTGCCACTTTTAGATGGATAATTGTGAAGACAGTGAATCTCCCAGAACGAGTAGGTGATCGCACTAAGTTTCTATTTAAACGTGAGACATTTTTAATTTTTTACTATTGAGATTAGAACTCAAAAGGGGTTCAATTCTGAATATGACATAATAAATTACTGGGAATTGGTGTTTTGTTGTTGTTATAAAATGCTAATCTTTAATAACTTAGATCTCTGTATATGTAATATATATATATATATATATATATATATATATATATTATTTTTTATTAATATTATTATTTTTCATTGGGATTAACTAATTGGTTGTTTAAGTTAAGAATGTTTGGGTGGTTAAGCAATGAACACAAGAACATTTGAGAAATAGAATAAGCAGTGTATATAAAGAAATTATGTATTAAGAGCGACAAATTATAGGTTACACCAACTCTGTGGGGCATATTTATCAAGCTCTGTATGGAGATTGATGCCCTGTGTTTCCGGCGAGCCTTCAGGACCGCTGCTCCATAACCTGTCCGCCTGCTCTGAGGACAGACAGAAATCAACCTGATCGAATACGATTGGGTTGATTGACACCCTTTGCTAGCAGCCAATTAGCTGTGAATCTGCAGGGGGCGGTATTGCACCAGCAGTTCACAAGAACTGCTGGTGTAATGAAAAATGCTGACAGCGTATACTGTCTGCATTTATCGATGTGCAGCGGACAAGATCCGCAATATCGGATCATGTCTGCTTGCACCATCATAAATAGGACCCTGTGTGTCTTTGGTTAAAGCTTTGAAGGAAGTATGTCTATTGTTGTTTTTAATTAATAACATTGCAACAAGGATTACTAGTTCGTATCTAGGATATTGTGTGTATCAATTTACTATACCACCTTTAGTACTAATTTAATATATCAACATTGTGTGACCAGTTCAGCCAATAATGTATAAGCATCTATGAAAAAGGCTATTTTGCTTAAACACGTAAGATGCATGTTTTTACCTGCTACATTTTAATGTGCCAATAAAAAGAATCAAAGTTCTAACTGGGAGTGCCGACATTTTTTCTTTTTGTATTATGAGATGGCAGAGGTGCTTTCATATTTCTGGTCTTAGTTTTAGCCAATTAGCATTTGGTACTCAAGTATGTGTTGTGCACAAACATGCATATCTTAGTGTTTTTACTAAAAAATTTAGGCAGCTTAAATTATCTGTAGTCTTGTAAAAAATTTATTTATAGAATGTTTAACTGCACAGTTCCTTTAACTATGTATGGTTATTGTTCTAAAAAAAATCAGTTATCTCTACTTTGAATTAAACTACAGTTTAATCTTAGATTATAAAAATGTTATGAGGCACATTAGATATATTAGCATTTAATGATCACCTTTTTAAAACTGCAGAGTAGGTGACGTTAGGACTAAAAATGTGTATAATGAAAATTACAGTAAAAACCTCTTTATCGCAGAAAGTGGTGCAGCATAGGAAGGTTTCGACTATAAAAGTTTAACAATTTTCATTATAAACAAATGTTTGACAAGCATTCTGACATTTTGTATTTACATACAATTGTTACATTTCAATATATTAAATGTGACATTTGATTGTAAAAAAAAAAAAAAGAAAAAGCATGCTTGGCATATAAACATTTTAATGGTAATTTTGATATTTAAAATGTGTTGGTTTTTTTTAATTGAATGCTACATTTGAAATACTAAATTGTATTTTTTTTAAATGTGACATTTAGTTAATTGAAATACTTGAGTGGTTGGACTTAAACTGAAGTCAAACATTCATTTTACAGTTCAAATGCCGGAATTTGGCGGCGCTATACAAATAAATGATAATAATAATAATAATAATAATAATAATAATAATAATAATGCTCACGCTAGTTCAGTGTTCTACACTCACTATGGGATATTTGGCGCTAGCGCAATCGCAATTTCGCAATCCATTTTCTATTCTCCCGCTGATAATAGTCAGTAATACTATTAACGCCTAAACAGCTATCCCCCCACATTGCAAACACTATACTACACTATTAACCCCTAAACCACTTCCCCCCACAATGCAAAGTAGGAAACTAACATCTAAACCCCCTAACCTAACATCCCTAACAACCCAAATTATAATACCCATAAATTAACTTTATAAAATCCTAACTACCTTAAAAAAAAAACCTTACCTGTAAAATTTAATTAAAACCTAAGCTTACCTTAAATTGAAAAAACAAAACTATCATTACTGTAAAAAAAACTTAACATTACAAAAAATAAAAAAACCTACGATTTACAAAAAATAAAAAACCTACAATTTTTTTAGGTGTTTTTTTTTTATTTTGGGGAGGGTGGGGGGTTGTAATGTTAGGGGGTTATTTATTTATTTTTTTCAACAAAAGAGCTATTCGCTTGAGGACAATGGCCTACAAAAGTCCCTTTTAAGGGCTATTGGTAGTTTATTTTTAGAATAGGTTTTTTTGGGGGGTTTCTTTAAGGGGTATTAGAATAGGGTTAATTTTTTTATTTTTGGTAATTTTGTTATTTTTTGTGAAGGTAGATTTTTTTTTATTTTTGTGAATGTTAGGTTTTGGGTTTTTTTTTCTAAATGGTAGTGTTTTCTTGTAATGTTATTTTTATACAGTAATGGTAGGTTTTTTTATTTTAAGGTAAGCTTAGGTTTTAATTTAACTGTACAGGTAAGTTTTGTTTTTTTTAAGGTAGTTAGGATTTTTTAAATTTAATTTATGGGTATTTTAATTTGGGTTAAGTTAGGGGGTTTAGATATTAGTTTATTACTTGCGTTGTGGGGTCATGGTGGTTTAGGGGTTAACAGTTTTATTTAGTGTTTGCGATGTGGGGGGATGGTGGTTTAGGGGTTATTAGGCTAGGGGCTTATAGTAGGGTGCTAGGTTTTTAAAAAAAAAAAAAAAATTTTTTGCGAGTTTCCATTGATTTCTATGGCGGAACACATGCATGCGCATGCAAAAACTCAGCTAGCGATTTTTGTGGTTCTTGGGCTACCGCTAGCAAAAAAAATCAAGATTTATTCAACTTGTAATACGAGCGAAAGCAGAGAAGCGAAAAAAGCTTAAAGCTAGCAATGTTTTCACTAGCGCAACATTTAGATCTACCACGGCACTTGTAATCTAGCCCTATGGGGGCTATTCTGCAATAAATAAAATTACTAGCTGACATTTTGTTCAGTGTTCTGGGTTGTATGCAAGGGTTATAAACAGCAGACTGGGAAGGACCAGACATGGAGCTTATGGGTATTTTTCAGAGACTAATTAAAACTTCCCCAACAGTGTACAGAGTCCCACTATGGTCTATGCTGGGAGTGATGGTGAGAGATTTCTTTCCTAAGATATGGTGAGTCCACGGAATCATCAATTACTAGTGGGAATATCACTCCTGGCCAGCAGGAGGAGGCAAAGAGCCCTACAGTGAAGCTGCTATATATGTCACTTCCCTTACCCATAATCCCCAGTCATTCTCTTTGCCTGCGGTGCAAGGAGGAGGTGAAGTTTTGGTGTCTGATCTACAATGAAGATTTTTTTATTTTAAAAGCAGAGTAGGTTTGCTCTGATCTTTCTAAAGGGTCTAGCCTTATCCCATTTCAGTTTCTTCAGTAGGGCAGTGGTGGCTTTTAAGCAATTGGGAACTTGTGGGGTACAATACTCACTGCGTTTTCCCGAAACATTTTGCTGCCTTATTTAGATAGCCTGAGTAAGTTTACTCAGTCTTTCTGTATTTCCACAGGTCCATGTGAGGGATGGCATCCTCTCAAACCAGATGAGCTGTCCTACTGCAGGACAGATAAATATTAAGGTAAGTGCCAGTTTTATTTTTCTATGTGAGCAGGAAAAAATGTGGCACTTATTCAGCTGAAATGCTCCAGGGGGACGTTTTTTATTATTCCTGTCAGGGTGCAGGTTTTAATGGCAGTTTTTACAGGCACTCTTAGTGTGAGGAGTTATTTATTGATGGCTCAGTGAGGATCCGTTTTTAGTAACAGATTATGTACTTTTATTGGGGGTTTTATTGTTTGTTTTTAAGCCTGTTTTTAAGACAGTTGTTTTAATTTTTTTTTTAAAATGGCTTTTTTGTCAGCTGTAGGACCGCCCCTTTTAGGGAGGTTCTGATTCTTTGATGTCAGAGTTTTTTTTGGCACTTTTCTTCACTTCCTGTAGAATGAGGTGCATATATTTCAGATGGCTCTGCTGTTTAGAAGGCTTCTTGCTATTTTTGCTTCTCTGAAATCCGGATTGTAAATGGGATCATATTTTCCTCTATTTGCTGTGGGTTGCAGGACAGGTAGTGCACCTCAGTAATTCTGCTGAAGTGTAGAGTGTAGCCTGGGGTATGTTTTCTTGATTTGGTAAATTTAAAGGGTACATTTATTTAAGAACGTTTTTTTGTTCTGTGCTAAGGATAAAAAAAGTAAAAAAAAAAAAAGTTAGATTTTTTATTTGCTTCTTTTTTTGTATTATTGATCAAGAGGCTGTGCAGGGTGCTACATGTAGCTGGCTACTTAAGGTGGTTTTGGCTACCTTGGATGACTCCGATACTACTATCGTTGTTAACCCTAAGAAGTCTAGTAAGCTGAACAAGTATTTTGATGTTCCCTCTGCGGTGGAGGTATTTCCTGTTCCAGACCATGCTTCTGAGATTATTGCACGGGAGGGGGAGAGACCTGGTATTCCTTTTTCTCCATCTCCTATTTTTAAGAAAATGTTTCCTATAGCTGACTCTATTAAGGAGTCTTGGCAAATGGTTCCTAAGTTGGAAGGAGCTATTTCCACTTTGGCTAAGAGGACCAGGACAGGACAGGATTAAGGCTCTTAAGTTAGCCAATTCCTTTATTAAGGATGCTTCCTTACAGGTCATTGAACTGAGAGCAAAAATGTCTGGTTTTGCGGTTCTAGCTCGCAGAGCCCTTTGGTTAAAATCCTGGTCTGCGGATATTTCTTCTAAGTCTAAGTTATTAGCTATTCCCTACAAGGTTAAGACCTTGTTTGGGCCTGGTTTGGCTGAAATTATTTTAGATATAACAGGAGGAAAGGGATCTTTTCTTCCTCAGGAATTAAAAGAATAAGCAGAAAGGGTGTCAGAGTCATTTTTCATTCCTTTTGTAACTTTAGAAGTAAACCCTCCGCTTCCTCTTCCAAGCAGGAACTAACCAAGTCTTCCTGGAAGTCTGGTCAGTCTTGGAACAAGGGGAAACAGTCTAAGAAAACTGCGGCCGACTCCAAGTCAGCATGAAGGGTCGGCCCCCAATCCAGGAATGCATTTAGTAGGGGGCAGACTTTCTCAATTTGCTCAGGCTTGGATACAAGATGTCCCAGACCTGTGGGCCATGGAAATTGTATCAAGATACAATTGATACAAGATAGAATTCAAGACTTTTCCTCCCAGAGGCAGGTTTCTTCTCTCAAGATTATCTGTAGACCAGATAAAGAGAGAGGCGTTCTTAAATTGTATCAAGGATCTTTTTGCCCTGGGAGTTATAGTTTGAGTTCCTCCGCAGTGTAGATTTACTACTTTTGTTTCTTAGCTCTGCTCTGGCTGATAAGGGTGCAGCACACGTTTTCTTCAGGGCCCTGGGGTGACCACTGAAATCACACACACATGCAACTGAGTGTTTTCACAAGATTCCCATTTATTGAAGAACACACAAAGATTTTATAGTAATGTATACGTCATACATGAGGTCACAGGAAATATATAAAACACGTAGTTAACTTCACATCTGCATAAGGGGCCCACAGGAAATAAGAATGGTGTTATAGCACATAACAGAAATGCCCATATAACCATTTGTAGAGAGGATCTTATATTAGAACCATATGTTACAACTTATACAAAAAGAAACTTGTGGAATGCTGCATTATAAACATTTGATACTAGATTTAAGGCTACCCTCAATATGCTTAATATGTGAGATTCAAATTACCCATATAACATAATATATATAATATATATATACACATATATATATATATATATATATATATATATATATACACATATACACATATATATATATATACATACACACATATATACCCATCATTCCCCTCTTTGATCACATCGTGATCACATAACCTGTAATGTTCCTACAATATAAACTATCTGGGTCTACCTCTAATTAAATTTTGCAGTTGAACTTTTTCAGCATCTTGTATCATACCTGATATTTTCTTTCGTAAAGTACAAGACATGTAACAGTTAAACAATGTTAATAATAGTAAACAAATAGGTGTAAAGTGTTCAGCATCTTCAGGTGAGTAATAACATGCCGTTATTTATACTATTGGGATATTCACAAAGATCAATATCCCCATTAGGAAAAGGAAGATCTTGCAGGAATGTCTTGGATCCATGATTGAGATCGTCATCCTGGTCTTTGTGAGGAGTGATCGATACCTTATCACCCACTTCTCCTTTGTGAGGGGTGACCGATAGCTTGTCACCCGCTTCTCCTCTCTTTGGACAGAGTTTCACTCGTGAAGCGTGTATCCAGATGTCCTTGTCGTCAGTCAGTACGGCAGTCCTGGTTACAGCAATCACAGTGACTGGCTTGCTGAACGGGAAACCTCCTTTCTTTGCTTTATTCAGCTGGCGAATGCAGACCAGATCTCCAGGCTTGAAAGGATGGGTTGGTTCCTGTGAGGGAAGAGGTAAACGGGAAGACACATCACCATAGATGCCATTCAATTTATCAATCAATTGTTTTACATATTGTTCCTTAATACAATCTAAATCACCATTTTTAATGATAAGTGGGCCTTTTACCCATGGAGTCGGGAATGGTTTACCCATTAGGACTTCAAATGGAGACAACCTGGTTGTCCTATTTGGGGTCATTCTGATTTCTACTAAAATCGCAGGTAAATAGTTTTGCCATTTAACCCATGTACCTGCTGTTGCCTTTAAAAGTTTTTCCTTTATATTGCGATTCATTCTTTCTACAATCCCTGAGCTTTGAGGATGGTAGGGAATGTGAAAGTTAAAATTAATCTGTAACCATTCTACTAACTCATGTGTGATTTTACTAATGAACGCTGGACTGTTATCAGAATTAATCTGAAGTGGACAACCAAATCTGGGAATTATTTCAGTGGCTAAAACAGAGCGACTGTTTTTGCATCTTCCCTCTGGGTAACAAAAGCTTCTGGCCACTTAGAAAATTGGTCAACTATTACAAGCAGATATAATTGTTTAGTGCCAGTTTTTGGAATGTGTGTAAAATCAATTTGTAGATGTGTGAATGGGGCTGTAAGTGGGGGTAAGTGGTCATGCTGGGTTTTATTGGGGATAGTTGCATTGGTCTGTAAGCAATATACACATCTATTAATATATGCCTTGCAATGATCACCTATACCTCTAATGTAGAAAGATTGCTTCAACAAGTTAGTTGTTGGTTTTATACCTAGGTGTACAACACCTAGTTTAGTTGGTTTTATACCTAGGTGTCCAACACCCAAGGAAATAGGGTCAGACTTGTATGTATGTGCACGGCAATGTATGATCGCTATGTCCTTTGGGAGTTGTATGGCCTCTAAAAGGTCATTATTAATCAGGTCTGTATGAGAGATGGTCTTGCCATCTGCTGAAACAAAACCACGTTGTTTCCATATCATACCAAAATCATGCACAACCCCAAAAGCATAGCGAGAGTCAGTGTAAATGTTAACAGATATATTTTCAAACAATTTACATGCTTTTGTGAGTGCTATTAATTCTGCAGCTTGTGCAGAAGGATAAGGAATGGGACCTGCATCTAGAACAATGTCTGGTAGTTGCACAACGGCATAGCCTGTCTTATAAATACCGTCACTAGGTCGGGAACAAGAACCATCAACAAACACATTATCAGCATGGTCAAAAGGTTTATCCATCAAGTCAGGTCTTGGTGTGGTAATGTGGTGTATTACCTCTATGCAGTCATGGTCTGTTGGAAAGTCTGGTGATCCTGTAAGTAAGGCACTAAGTATTTGAGTTGGCCCTGAGGATACACTACTATATTTAATAGTCAGATTTGTATTATTCAGTAATCTACATTTATAACCAGAAAGTCTTTGAGAAGTCATGTGTTGGGTAGTGACATTTTTTACAAGATGTAAAACTTGGTGACTAGTGTGTAGTACTATTGGATGGCCTAATGTGATTGTTTCAACCATCTCTACAGCCATGGCGCAAGCCGCCAATGCTCGGAGACACGCCGGCATCCCTTGTACCAGTATTGGAACTACTTTGGAAAAGAAAGCTACGGGACGCATATTGCCTCCACCATGCTCTTGGGCACAGACAGCAGCCATGGTTTTACAATTGTCCCTCGCATACAAGTGAAATGGTTTACAATAATCAGGTAGTCCTAAAGCAGGGGCACTAATAATGCTAGTCTTCAGAGCTATGTAGGATTTAATCATGTCTGTGGTCCATTGTATATTGTGTTTGGGTGCCTCCATGGGTGCAGGGGCTATGTAAGGCTGTCTGTTATACTGTCGGGGATTGTAAGGGGGGCCAGAATTATTAGGGGGTTTTGGGCATTCATTTTTCCAATGCCCCTGTTCCCCACAGTTAAAACAATGTGTTCTGTTTGAAGTATAATTCCCTCTAGCTCTTCCTCTAGCTCTCCCTCTACCTCTCACATACATTCTATTACTCCCTGTATTATCCCTTTCCCTGGCCTGGAATGGATCACAATGTTGTAAACTCTGCTTTTGATAAAAAGCAGCGTTTTTTCCCTCTAATTTCCTGATGTCAAAACAACCTGCCCCTTCTTTTTCATGAATTCTTTTCAAGAATTCTGCTGGAGTCAACTCCGGCCAATCAGAGACAAGTTGTTTCACCAACAAAGAAAGCTGAGGTTGCATATTACTAATGCAAGTCTGGACCTTCAGAGAGCCCATTGCATCTCCTGATTCCATTCCAGCCTCTTCCTTCCAGCATTTATAAAAACGCTTAACAAATTCTACTACTGTTTCCTTTGTATTCTGTTTGCACGCTAGTGCAATTGACATACTTTGTTTATCCTTCCATATTCTATGCATTTCTATACTTAATTCTGTCCACATTTCATCAAGTCCCTCACGTGTGTTTAGGGCATAGTTAATTGTTGGATCATGACTCAATTTACTAATACTCTTTACATTACCCCACTCCCAACCTGATTCAGGGTCATAGTCTAGAAGTGCATCAATGATAATTCTTATGTCTGTCTGTGTCATGTTTTGTCCTTGTAACATTCTTTTTAAATACATAATACAAGCTGATGGATGTTGACGGGGGTTTGGGGCTCCCTTGGTAATTTCCCTTAATTCACCCGGGGACAAAGGTTTAATAATTAATTGGTCTCCCACAGTAAGAAATGGCATACTAGCTTCTGGTACAGCTGCCTCCTCCTCCTCTACTTCTTCATTCCCTCTTTTATATTGTGGGGTTATTGTAGGGGGTAGGAAGGTGTTACTGGTTCAACCTTAATCAGGGGTTTGGGCATAATTGGGGGTTTAGTGACCTGGTATCGGGGAGTTACAGAAGGTCCTGGCAAGGTCCATTCCTGGGGTACCTGAGCATAAGCAATAGCAATAGTCTTTAGATCTATGTCACTAGGGGATGGGAGGCTAGGATATAGTCTGTTATATGATGGCAAAGGTAGGTGAGGGGCATTATATGGGGCAGGGGGGGTGAATATGCTTTCTGTCTTTGCTTCTCACTTTTACCCTTCTTTTTATTCCCATCTATATCAATATATTGCCAGTATGGAGCAACAGTCAGCCAATTTTCCTCACCCTTTTTCATATAATCCATATTCCACCCTGGATCACCTTTATACCACGGAAATGCCTCTTCATCACCTAGACCCAACCCTTTTAGCATATTCATATGAAATTTATCATTATCCCCTTCTCTGGGGAATGGATCAGAGCTTCTCATAGCTTCTGTCGATTCTGCCATATTCTGAACCCAAGGAATAATATACATAAACCCATCGGGCGACACCCTTCCCACATAATCTTTACATGTTTCTCCTGGCTTAGGTGATGGAAATTGTTTAGACTGGGATTTGTCCATTCTCAACTCCTAACTTATCCTTTAAAACTTTTACAACAAAATATAATACAATACAAAAAAAAAAAATAATAAAAATAAAAAAATGCAATACCTTTACCTTTAAGAGCAATTAATTATTGAATCTTTTTGCAAAAACCACATTAACTAGAATGGTTGTACTCCGTTACCAGTTATTGTGCTTAATGCTTAAGTTTACAACAAGAGAGAGAAAAAAAAATATCACTATGCTGATCCTTTCAGTAGTTTCTGGCATTAATTATCTCTAGGTCAAAGGTCACCCTTCACCAGAAAAAAATGTAGCGTTTTACTAACATTCAGAAACAGCAATACATATTAGCAACAGTTTACTTTCTTAATACAATAAACAGTATTTTGCCATACAGCATATTTAAAAAGCAAGCAGCATAAGAATTCATATAAACAATGCAGTATTTATCTTATAACTTTAAAGCAAATGTTAGCCATACAGCATATTTTTCAAAAGCAAGCAGCAAGAAAATGTGTGGTTTAACCCTTCAGCCAGACTTTATATAATCTGATTTCTACCAAAGAAATCTATTAGTCCCCTTTTATTTAGTCTACCAAAGACTTAATTATTATTAATTAAAATCTACCAAAGATTTAATTAGAATCTACCAAAGATTCATATATATATTTAACCTGATTTCTACCAAAGAAATCTACTATTCCTCTTTCTAGACAATAGTTAGAATCTACCAAAGATTCAGATATATGTTTCCCAACTATTCCTATGTAAAATGAAACTTAAGGGGTCTCGTGGTAAGAGAAAAAAGGTCAGAATAAAAAGGACTCTTTGTTCAACTCACCTTCCGAGAGTTCCCTGTTTCATCCCACTTCTGACACCAGTTTGTAGGGTTACTACTTTTGTTTCTTAGCTCTGCTCTGGCTGATAAGGGTGCAGCACACGTTTTCTTCAGGGCCCTGGGGTGACCACTGAAATCACACACACATGCAACTGAGTGTTTTCACAAGATTCCCATTTATTGAAGAACACACAAAGATTTTATAGTAATGTATATGTCATACATGAGGTCACAGGAAATATATAAAAAACGTAGTTAACTTCACATCTGCATAAGGCGCCCACAGGAAATAAGAATGTTGTTATAGCACATAACAGAAATGCCCATATAACCATTTGTAGAGAGGATCTTATATTAGAACCATATGTTACAACTTATACAAAAAGAAACTTGTGGAATGCTGCATTATAAACATTTGATACTAGATTTAAGGCTACCCTCAATATGCTTAATATGTGAGATTCAAATTACCCATATAACATAATATATATAATATATATATACACATATATATATATATATATATATATATATATATATATACATATACACATATATATACATACACACATATATACCCATCACGCAGGAACAGGGTCTGGGATTTTATTCAAATCTGTTTGTGGTTCCCAAGAAAGAGACTTTCAGATGTATTTTAGACCTAAAGTGTTTAAACAAGTTCCTCAGAGTACCGTCCATCAAGATAGAGACTATACGTTCCATTCTTCCTTTGGTTCAAGAGGGTCAGTTTATGGCAACCATAGACTTAAAGGATGCGTCCTTCATGTTCCCATTCACCAGGATCATCACAAGTTTCTAAGGTTTACTTTCTTAGACAATCCTTTTCAGTTTGTGGCTCTTCCATTCAGCCTTTCCACAGCTCCCATAATTTTCTCAAAGGTCCTGGGAACTCTTTTGGCATTGATCCAGTCTCGGGGAATTGCAGTAGCGCCTTATCTGGACGACATTCTGGTTCAGGCACCGTCTTTTCAACAAGCAAACTCTCATACTGAGATCTTGTTGTATTTTCTTCGCTCCCACGGTTGGAAGGTGAATCTGGGAAAGAGTTCTCTGAATCCAGCCACAAGAGTAGTGTTTTTAGGGCCCATAATAGACTCCCTACTAATGAAGATATTTCTGACAGAGGTCAGAAAAACAAGGATCATCGGCTCTTGTCTTGTCTTTCAGTCCTCTCCTCGACTGTCAGTGGTTCTATGTATGGAGGTAATTGGTCTGATGGTAGCTTCCATAGACATCATTCCGTTTGCTCGGTTCCATCTCAGACCTCTGATGGCAAATGTAGTAAATGACATCTGCAGTGCCGAAGGTTGCCTACCCCTGTTGTAGAGTATAAAGGGACATGAAACTCTTTTTATAAATTGATCCATAAGAAGTAAAGGGAGTGTTTGTTTGATTTTACCTTAAAATATTCTATTTTTGCTTAAAATAAAAAAACAACCCCTTCTCTAAAGGGACAGTAATGTAATTTTATTGTTTTAAAATATAGATAATCCCTTTATTTACCCATTACCCATTTTTAAATAACCAACAGTTATATTAATATAGTTTTTACCTCTGTGATTACCTTTTATCTAAGCCTCTTCTGACAGCCCCCTGATCCCATGACTTTTTATTTATCTACTGACTTGCATTTAGTACTGTGTTGTGCTAACTCTTTAATAACTCCTCAGTTGTGAACACAATGTTATCTATATGGCCCACATGAACTAGCAGTCTCCTGTTGTGAAAAGTAAATACAAAAAGCATGTGATAAGAGATTGTCTTTAGTGGCTTAGAAACAGGCAGAAATTTTAGAGCTTTACACGTCATGAAATATATTAATATAATAATATAATGTTGGTTGTGCAAAGCTGGGTAATGGGTAGTAAAGGAGTTATCTATGTTTTAGAACAATAACAATTTTAATGTATAGTATACTGTCCCTTTAAGGTGAATATGAATCTTATACAAGTAAATAGAGAAATAATTTAAAGCGATAACCACTTAAACTCCCTCTGCCTTACTGAGCTAACCACTGCTAAAGGCTTGTTTACTTTGCTATAGGGGTCAGATCACATAACATAGCTTTCAGCCTACACGCATAGGCAAAGCTAATTTGGAGGCCAAGTCACATAATAATTTAGAATTTGGTAGATCAGAAGAAGAGCCTGCCTCTTCTGATGTTCAGTTTGACACCTCCAAAACTCCATTTAGTCTTTCTTCTACATGTTCCATAACAGAAAAAATTGCGTTTATGGAAATGCATCCAATCCAACCAAGCAGTACAGCTTGTGAAAACCTTCCCTTTAAAAACACAGATTTTTATTTTTGTAGAAATCCAAATGGAGAGTTTATTAGGCGCTCCTGGCTTACTTGCAGAGTAAACAATAGGAAGCTTGAAGCATTTGTTTGCAGTATATGCATCGCATTTTCTAATAATTCTAGTTCATTGTTCATTAGTGGCTGTACTAATTTTAGGCATTGCTATCAAGCTGCTAACAAACATGAGATATCAAAAACTCACTGTGAAGCTGTTAAAACATATTTTACTATAAAAAAGAACAGATGTATTGATATGTTGATAACCAGGCACATGCTTCAAAAAGAAAGCAAGAGATACTTCAAAATATAGAAGTAATGAAACGCATCTTTGATGTAGTAAAAATGCTAGCTAAACAAGGATTACCTTTTCGTGCACATGGAACTAATGAATCATTATATAATTTGACCAATTGTGAAATTAACCATGGGAACTTTCTAGAAATGGTTTTAGTTCTTTCAAATTATGATGTTCCACTTAAACATCATCTTCAGAAATGTATTTCGGAAAGTGAAAAAAGAAAAAAAATGCGAAGACTCATGGGAAAACCGACAGCTGGCCGTGGATCCCTTGTGACATTTTTATCATATAACAGCGTAAAAAAAGTAATTATGGCAATAGTCCAGACCATGAAGACAACAATAGTGTCTGAAATTGGCGAAAGAGATTTAGTATTCAAGTAGATTCTACACAAGATGTTGGAGTAGTTGACCAAGCTACTGTGGTAGTGAGATATGTAAAAGAGGAATCAGTTAAGGAACGTCTCATCTCTGTTTTACCAGTTAAAGATGCATCAGGAAAAGGACTCAATGAACTGTTAATGTCAAGTTTTCAAGTTCTTGGATTGGATTACAAAAAAATAGCCGGAGAGTCTTTTGATGGAGCAGCAAACATGAGAAGTGCTTATGTGGGGTTGCTTGCTCAGATTGCAAAGGAAGTGCCTAATGCTGTCTATATTTGGTACTATAGTCACATCTTAAACCTGAGTATCTCTGATTGCTGTGCTGTTTTAGAGGGCAAACATTTTTTTGGTCCCCTAAATCGATTAGCCACTTTTATTGGGGACTCTCACAAGAGAATGAATGTCTGGAGAGATCAGCTTGAACATAGACATGGGCATGAAAAAATGCTGAGGTTGCAAAAAATTGGAGAGACAAGATGGTGGGCTAAAGATAAAGCCCTCAACTGGCTATTTGGAGAAAAACACTCACTCTTTTTGGACACTTTAGAAGTTTTGTTGCTGATTTCACAGTTTACAGAGTCTGATTCAAAGACTACATCAGAGGCTACTTCTCTGGCAGAAAACCTTTGTTTGTTTAAGACCATTTTAACCGCACAACTATTTTTGTCTATTTTTTATGTTATTGGCACAGTTTCAAGATATCTGCAAACAAGCTTTTTTTCAGACCAATTCTGGACCAGATCATAGGAAGTCTGAATGAGCGGTTTTCTGAAAATAAACAACTAGTTCTGGACTCCAAATTCTTGGATCCTCGTTCTTTTGACACAATCCGAAAAGATCCAAATGTGTTAGATGCAGGAACACTAGAGAGAATTTCTCAGTTGGCAAATGTGGACGAGTCATCTCTTAAAATTGAGTTACAGAGTTTTGCCAACTTGTTCCCACATCTTACAGAAGATGAGAGCAGCACGGAAGTTCCTATTGGTTCTGAGGAGGAGGGGGAGGATGATGATGATGCTGCTGACCAGGATGATCATACTGATCCTGCTGATGATGACTTGGATATCTATAATGATGATAGTGTAGAACAAAAAAACTAAATGCAAGTCATGTAACAAATGTTTTCTTTGCTGTCACCGATTTCTTTTAAAGTATAATCTATTCTCAACTCCTTATGAAAATCTCTCTGTTGTGTATGAATACCTGCTAACACTATCATTTACTCAAGTGGCATGTGAAAGGGCATTTAGTAAATTAAATGTATTAAGACACGTCTGAGAGCCACAATGGGTCAAGAACTTCTTGATGCACTTATGATAATTTCGGTTGAAAGAGATCTTTTGGAACTTGTTCATTTTCAAGATGTTCTTGAAAAAATCCGTAAGACCTCTCCTTTGATGAGGTCTTTGTTAACTGTTTGAAATTTTGAGTGAAAAAAAAGCTGTCCAATTAGTATTGTGTACTTCTCTAACCAGTTATAATATACACTTACCATTTGAGGAAACTGTTTATTTCTTATTTAACTACAGATATTTCTAGATTTAACCATTTTTTTTTCTTTTGATTTGTTTACTTGATTCTGAGAAGCAGGGCAATACATCCTAGCTAAAGTGACAAAGTTTTATAAACCTTTAGTACATAGTTTTAAAGCTTTTTTGGCTATTTTTTTATTTGTGTAAACGTGTTTGCTTGCTGGTTTGAGAAAAAAAACTTTTCAGTTGATGCATGTTTTAATTTATATTTGCTTCTATATATAAGATTAAAGAGTAATATAATTTATTTTAAACATGTGGTTTGTTTAATTTTCTTTACCATGTTTGTTTTAAATTACATGGGGACAGGAATAGGTGGGCGGGTGCGGGAAGGAGGCGGGCAGGGGGTCGAGTTGCTGCACCATGGGCCTCTGGGTTGTATTTCCCCCTGGGCCAAAAGTTGCCAGTCAGCCCCTGCTCTGCAGTTATGCATGTTAAGGCAATGAAACGGGGACTATGCGGATCTGTCTCGGCAAATAGTTCTGGATCAGGCGACAAGGGACTCTCTTCTGTGGCGGTTGTCTCAGGAACAACTCTCCCAGGGAACTTGCTTTAGCAGATCTTCCTGGATGATCGTAACCATGGATGCCAGCCTTCTAGGTTGGGGAGCAATTTGGGAGTCATTGAAGACTCAGGGTCTTTGGACTCCGGAGGACTCAGTTCTCCCTATAAACATTCTAGAACTGAGAGTGATTTTCAATGCTCTACTGGTCTGGCCTGGCCTGGCTTCAGTTAGCCTTAGCCAGGTTTATCAGATTCCAGTCAGACAACATAACATTGGTGGCGTACATCAACCACCAGGGGGGAACTCAGAGTTCCTTGGCCTGGATAATCCAGTGGGCGGAGTCTCACAACTATGATTACGGGGCTTACCTGAAATGCGTCAGTGACGTCAGCAGGGCCGAGGTCGTAGCTTTTGAATTTTAGTATGGCAGGTTCTCTTGCTAGTGGTCTGTCTGTTGTTTTAAATTTTTGAAATAAAGAAACCCTTTTACACACCTACATTGGAGCCGGACTGGGTGATTTTCTTCTTTCTATATTCACGGAGTCTCACAACTGTTGTCTTTCTGTGATCCACATCCCAGGAGTAGACAATTGGGAGGTGGATTTTCTGAGCCGACAGACCTTTCATCTGGGGGAGTGGGAACTCCATCCAGAAGTATTTTCCAGTTTAATCCTCAATTGGGGGCAGCCAGAACTGGATCTCATGGCTTCTCGGCAGAATGCCAAGCTTCTGAGGTACAGCTCAAGGTCAAGTGATCCACAGGCTTTTTTGATAGATGCTTTGGCAGTCCCTTGGAATTTCAGTCTAGCATACATATTTCCTCCGGCAGGGCCTCGCAGGATCTGGTATGCAGATCTAGTGGAAATGTCGTCTCTACCTCCATGGAGACTCCCTCTGAGGAATGACCTTCTACTTCAGGGTCATTTTCTTCATCCAAATCTCATTTCCCTGAAGCTGAATGCTTGGAGATTGAATGCTTGATTTTATCTAAGCATGGGTTTTCAGAGTCCGTCATTGAGACCATGATTCAGGCTCGTAAGCCTGTGACAAGAAAAATTTACTATAAGATATGGCGTAAATATCTGTATTGGTGTGAATCCAGAGGCTACTCTTGGAGTAGAGTCAGGATTCTTTGGATTTTGTCTTTTCTCCAGAAGGGTCTGGAGAAGGGTTTGTCAGCTAGTACTCTGAAAGGTCAGATTTCTGTGTTGTCTATTTTGTTGCATAAGCGTTTGGAGGATGCGCCAGATGTGCAATCTTTTTGTCAGGCCTTGGTTAGGATCAGGCCTGTGTTTAAGCCTGTCACTCCTCCCTGGAGTCTTAACCTTGTTCTTAGAGTTTTACAGCGGGCTCCGTTTGAACCTATGCATTCCTTAGATATTAAGATGTTATCTTGGAAGGTTTTGTTTCTTGTTGCTATTTCTTCTGCTTGGAGAGTTTTGGAACTTTCGGCTCTGCAGTTTGATTCTCCTTATCTTATTTTTCATTCTGATAAGGTGGTTCTACGTACTAAATTAGGTTTCCTACCTAAGGATGTTTCAAACAAGAATATTAATCAGGATATCGTGAATCCCTCTTTGTGTCCTAATCCTTCTTCTCCTAAGGAGCGTTTGTTGCACAGCCTAGATGTTGTGTGTGCATTCAAGTTTTATCTTCAGGCGACTAAGGACTTTTGTCAGTCTTCTGCTTTGCTTGTTTGCTTTTCTGGGAAGCGCAAGGGTCAGAAAGCTACGGCTACTTCTATCTCTCTTTGGCTAAGGAGTATTATTTGTTTGGCCTATGAGACTGCTGGACAGCAACCTCCTGAGAGAATCACTGCTCATTCCATGAGGGCTGTTTCTTCTTTCAGGGAATTTAAAAATTAAGCTTCTTTGGAACAGATTTGCAAGACTGCAACTTGGTCCTCTTTGCATACTTTTTCAAAGTTTTATAAATTTGATAATTTTGCCTCGGCTGAGGCTTCTTTTGGGGGAAGGTTTCTTCAGACAGTGGTGCCTTCTGTTTAGGTCTAACTGTCTTATCCCTCACTTATCATCTATGTCCTCTAGCTTGGGAATTGATTCCCACTAGTAATTGATGATTCCGTGGACTCACCATATCTTAGGAAAGAAAACATAATTTATGCTTACCTGATAAATTTATTTATTTCCGGATATGGTAAATCCACAGTCCACCCTTTATTTAAGACAGTTATTTTTTTCTAAAACCTCAGGCACCTCTACACTTTTGTGTTATCTTCTTTTTCCATTTTTCCTTCGGCCGAATGACTGGGGATTATGGGTAAGGGAAGTGACATATATAGCAGCTTTGCTGTAGTGCTCTTTGCCCCCTTCTGCTGGCCAGGAGTGATATTCCCACTAGTAATTGATGATTCTGTTGACTCACCATATACGGAAATAAATAAATTTATCAGGTAAGCATAAAATTATGTTTTTTGCATATACCAGATGTAATCTAAAGTCCCAATTGGTGTAAGATTTACTTTTAATTCTCCCAAAGTCAGAACGACTGAGGAAGAGAAAGTCACTGACAAAAATGTAATTGGGAGAGAGTATCCAGAAAGCAAATGTGGATAGCTCTGATCATGGTTGGAGTTGCCAGGGCAGAAAGAGATAAAAAAAAATGACTAAATAGTTGGCTGATAAATGGTGAATGTGGAAACACCATCAGCAATTTACTAGGATGGTGCAGACATACAAAGGGTACACAGACAGTGGGGATCATGGGGAAAAATTGGTATAACCGAAAACCTTATCCCCCACAGCCCCTCCCTTTCTTTATCCCTGGGATACGCTAGGGACAGTTACCAACAAACAAACTGAAACTGACACTGACAAAGCTGAAAGAAAGGGAGGGGGTAGTTCCCTTCCCTGCTAGATTGAAATTTTAATATGTCATTAGTTGCCAGAGACAGGCACCCATATTTGCAAATTAGGGTGTAGTAGGGAAATCAAAGCAGACCCCAAGAAATGCTAGCTCTTGTTGCCCTGGATAGCTTGAATATCTTGATATGCTTCCCTGCCTTAATCATTTTCACTACCTTAGACTTAAGGTACCCATGCAAGTAACGCACAAAGCATGTATGTATCCACTGTAACCACACTTGAACGATAGCTGATGCCTTGTGGAGTGGAGTGCTGCTCCAATAGCCAATAAGGCTGCTACTTAAATAGGTATGGATTAGTTGTGCATAACTGGAGGTACTTTTGGTTTGCCAAAGTCACAGACCTGCAAGCCTACCAAAACATCTCCAGTACCCAGAAAGGCCACCACAAGGGCATGCAATTCAAAAAACCATGGAGGAGGAAGCAAAACACATTTTACCTCTTAGAACTGCTCCTGACACCCCTGTCTCCTCTGGTAGCTGCACAGGGCCCCCAGGTACTCACCTCTGCAGCCAAAAACCCACTGGATGGCCGTGGTGAAAATTAATGAAATGGGAAAGCAGATGGAAGCCAGGAATAAACTGTGGGTATAAAAAAATAGATGCAAGCTAGGAGCAAAGGAAGAGAGGCAGATTTCAGACATGAATAAGTCATTACAGAAAAGGGAGACATGCAGACAAAGACACTGCAGCATAGAAAGAAGCAATAGGAAAATGAGATCCCAGAAGAACAAGGATATGGAGGATCATCCTCGCCCAGACCCTGGATGCTTAAATTTCCAGAATCCTCAAAAGCCTCCATACCTCTCTGAGCAGATAAAGAAGAGCTATCACAAAAATGCAGATAAACTGCTGCAGATCTCTAGGCACACTGCATGTGTTTCAAATTGTTACAGATTAATGAGGTAAGCCCTCCTCCCTTAATCCCTTAAATCAGCGGTTGCCAACCGGTGGTTCGTGGAGCACTGGTGGTCCGCGAGAAGATGTTGGTGGTTCGTGACACCATCAAGCAGGAATTAATCTCCTCTAAGGTGGCACCCCCGTCGTGCCGCAACTCCCTACAGTGCCTGTCTGGACATCAGTGAAAACCTCCCAACGCATGTTGCGTAGTACTGCGCAACCTGGGTAGCTAGATTGTATTTTTAACTCCTCCCGCCCGGCGCCCTGCTCAGAGGAAGATGCTTCCATTATAAAGCCAGCAGAGGTCGGTATAGTCTTGACTTGAAATAGTGAAATTAAAGTATATATTAAAAAAAGAACATTTTTAAAAAAAATGTATCTCTTATATTTAATTTATTTTCTTCCCTTTACCTGTCTCTTTGTATTAGTTTTCCTTATTCCTTCAGATGAATTTACATCACTGTTTGTCTTGCTCCCCTCCATCTTCTTTTTTTTAAAATTAAATATTAATTATTTTTTCATTCTAATAATTTTCCCGCGCACAAAGCCATTCCACCTGAATTCCAATAATTGCCATCCAGCAGATCAGCCCTATCCCACCAGTATTATAGTAATTGCCAGTAACATCAGTCGTGGTTAGCTCACATCCATATTAAGAGCTTTCTGATATAAACTTAATTTATGACTCCAATCTCTGTCCATGATCATAAGTAGTCTTGAATAATTCCTAACTGGGGAGGTAACTTGTAAGTCTTGTGGTCCTTTTAAACATAATTCATTTTTTTCCACTTTCTGCCTCTCTGTTTCCAGCTCAAAAGTTGCCACTCACCCTTCATCTGCCATTTGGAAGCATTCTCTCAGTGCTGTCATTCAGTTAGTTAATTCCAAAAAATAATTCTTAAAAATGTGTAAATATATACTGTACATAATGTAAACTTAGCTATGGTTATACTAGTTATGTACATTATGTGTGTGTGTATATGTATGTATGTATATATACACACACATTATAGAGGTTTGTACCTTTTAAAAAAATTCATGTTAGTGGTCCACAGGATTTAAAATTGTGAGTTTAGTGGTCCCTGAGGTCCGAAAAGGTTGGCGACCACTGGCTTAAATCATTCTATTCCTAATACATCATTAGACTATGCATGCTATATGCTTAGCAGTGTTGTCTTAGAGTTAGCTTTCAATAATGCAAAATGGAGGAATTTAAATTAAAGTGAAAACTATTCAGTTTAATTTGCATGCTGCAAACTGAGACTTTATTTCAGTCCCAGGTGCTCTCCTGTTAACTTCACTTTCCTCTGTTAAATTCTGTATCCCAGAGAGCCCCACTACTTTCTATGGAAAGCATCTCTCATCTCCATGGGACTTCCATGTTCTGCCCTTTTTCTTATAAAATTCAGTGAGTTCAGCCCCTGTGAAGTCTGCACTATAATTCCTCTCCAAACTAGAGAATCTTTGATCATCGGGCCCATAAAAAGCAAAGAAGCTCTCTGGGAAACTGAAGCTGTCACACATGAATAATTTGTTAAATTTAAACAGAAACTGTCAACTCATAATCAGAAATTGTAAAATTACAAATACTAAATACACTGCTGTATACAAAATAAAATACAAAATAGAACATGCAAAATTTAAATGTACAGTAATAACTTTTAATCTGAAGTGTAAAATAATATAAAATACAAATCACAATGTGTAAATGCAGCAGAACTCAAATCATGCAGTGCTATATTGTACTGTACTCTCTCCTTGGAAAAGTATAGCAAAATCTGCTTTTTTATAATATTGTGAGGGATCTTGCAGTGCTGGTAAATCATTTTATATCATCTCATCTGAGCAGAAAGCTGTATATTATCATAACTTTGGGGCCAATTCTAAAAGAATTTGCTGGGCTAGATGTGTTTTTCCACGCCAACACTCCCAGGGGCAGCTCTCATGGTATTCTATTTAAAAATGGTTTGTCCCTACGAATGACAAGATGTCTCCCATTGAAATAATGAGAGCTCTCTGCTAGTACAAGTTTGCAATGGAGGATGAAGTACACAAGGAGAACCCGGCATTTGTTTAAACCTTAAAGGACCAGTAAATGAAGTAGAATTGCATAATCAACAAATGCATGAGAAAAGACAATGCAAAAGCACTTAAAGGGACACTGAACCCAATTTTTCTTTTGTGATTCAGATAGAGCATGAAATTTTAAGCAACTTTTCTTCATTCTCTTGGTAACTTTATTTGAAATGCAAGAATGTAAGTTTAGATGCCGGCCCATTTTTGGTGAACAACCTGGGCTATTCTTGCTGATTAGTGGATAAATTCATCCACCAACAAACAAGTGCTGTCCAGAGTTCTGAACCAAAAAAAAGCTTAGATGCATTCTTTTTCAAATAAAGATAGCAAGAGAACGAAGAAAATTGATAATAGGAGTAAATTAGAAAGGTGCTTAAAATTGCATGCTCTATCTGAATCACGAAAGAAAACATTTGGGCTCAGTGTCCCTTTAATCTGAACTTTTCTGACAAATTTCACATTTATGTCTATTTCCACTTCTGCTGTACCATGTGACATCCATCAGCCAATCACAAATGCATATACGTACATTCTGTGAATTTGTGCACATGCTCAGTAGGAGCTGGTGACTCAAAAAGTTGAAATATAAAAAGACTGTGCACATTTTGTTAATGGAAGTAAATTAGAAAGTAGTTTAAAATTGCATGCTCTAATCATTAAAGTTTCATTTTGAACTGAGTGTCCCTTTATTATTATTATTATTATTATTCTTTATTTATAAAGCGCCAACAGATTCCGCAGTGCTGTTCATAGGTAACAAAGATAAAAGGACAGTACAAAATGAGACACCAGACAAAATTTAACAAACAAATACAGGAGGAATTGGGAGCCCTGTTCCCATGGGAACTTACAATCTAAATGGGTAGGAGGGTGAGAAACAGGAGGTGGGGACTGCAAAGGTGGGAATGATGTTAGTGTGAAGTTAGATGAGGGCAACTATTAGGCAAGTGGAATTCATTAGTTACTGATTTGGTTATAGGCTTCCCTGAACAAGAAGGTCTTTAGGGAGCGTTTAAAGGAGGAGAGTTTGGGGAAAAGTCTGACAGCACGAGGAAGTGCGTTCCAGAGGGTTGGTGCCGCACGAGAGAAGTCCTGTAGTCTAGCATGAGAGGAGGTGATGGTAGAAGAGGCAAGGAGTAAATCGTTGTTGGATCTTAGGGGACGGGCTGGAGTATATTTGTTGATGAGTGAGGACAGGTATGGACAGGTATTATGTCTAAAAACAAAAAAAATATGCTGTTTTCAGTGCATAAAATTGCTGTTATTTCCGTATTGCATAGGTTTTCCTTTCAGAGTAATTCATCTTTGGAATATTTTGATAAAAGCGCATCACCTGTTTAGATAATTACGCTGGGATTTGAGAGACAATTTCATATACGCTCATGGAACGCCCATGTTCAGTCAATTTACAATGAAAAACCCCCAATTACGTTTTGTATTTTGTATTTATAAGTACAAATTTCTATTTGTTTTTGGCACATCCAGTATACTTAAATTACAATTTATGCTGTGCATAGTTAATACAATTAATTCCTGTGTAATTTAAATAGAAATTTTATGTTTTTGATAACATACAAATTTTTGGTGAACAATTATTTCTGATGCGCCTTAACAATATAATTCTTCTCATGAATATTTTTGTGTTAATAGTCCAATTATTTATTTTATATGATTCTTAAATTACATTTTTCATTGTGCACTTTTTGTAATGTAATATATCTCCTTCCCATACGAATATGCAGTATACGCCCCTTAGCGGGACATCGTTATCAGGGTAAAAAGTGACTTTAAAGAATTCCATCAAATAAATAGAAGTATCGGTGAGAATTCTGAAAGGGCCATTGTACACTAGATTTTTCTTTGCATAAGTGTTTTATAGATGATCCACTTATATAGCCCATATGGGAGTATTTTTGTAACAATGTATATATATATATATTTTTAATAACATTGTGCTTACTCCTAACCAAGCCCCAAAGTGTCAGATGTGGAACACAGGTCTACAGACTCCTGCTGCTCCTGTTTGTCTAAAGGGTCTTTTAATATGCAGGGGGGGGGCATCTGCTCTTCCTGTTTTCTCCTAACCTTTTTAACAGAGCTAAACTTGGAGCGTCTAAGTACGTTTTTAAAAGGTTTTATATCGGTATCTGTGCATATTCTTCTTTATAGTAGTGTCTATTACATGCAGTTATATGAAAGTGGTGTGCACCAGCTCAGAGACCTTTAGAGAATTGAGCCTTTAGTCTGAATTTCAGATGGGTAGATTTCGCCCCACCACCACCACAAATGTCAATCACAAACACAAATACTTATATGCTATGAACTCTGTGAACTTTAAAATATCATGCTCTATCTGAATCATGAAAGATTAATTTTAACTTTGTTGTTCCTTTAACTTTCTTATCTCTACATTGATCCTGCTTTAACCTTTTTTTGTTTTGATCTGTTCACTCCTATGTTTGTCATGTGGCCTAGTCCTTTTAAATACAGTAAACATGAAACACTGTTTATATATATATATATATATATATATATATATATATATATATATATATATAGTTGCATGAAAAAGGTTATGTGGAATGACTTATTAATAATTATGAAGCCAATGGGAAGCGCATTTTTGTGTAACAATGGACTTCAAGAGTGTAGGGATTTTTACTTGGAAAAAAAAATTAAACTAATGAATCAGTATCATTTGTACACTTCCTACTAATGCTAATAGTTTAAAAGGTGCTTCCTACTAATGTTCCATGAGAATTAAAGGGACAATTTACTTGATTTTTTGTTTTGTTTAAAAAGATAAACAATATCATTATTACTGGGTAATAAAATGGATTATTTAAACAATAACAAAAAAATTCAGGTAGAGGATGTATACCTAGTAGCCAATTAGCATTGGTAGGAAGTACACAACAGATAAAGCTATATTAGTTTCAATTTAAGTATAACAAGTTTCACAGAGCTGGAAATGCACCCTGCAGCTTTATCAAAGCTAACCCTGCTACATGTTTACCTAATTGGATTTAATAGATAGCAACTTCCAAAAATTGCACGTTATACTAACATTCTGACTATGACTAGCCTGGTTGTCTACACTACAGACTCAAACCCCATATTTGGCTCCTCCCTATAAGGAAAAATTGCAGCAAATACTGTTAATTTGTTTATAAATGCTGATAGCAAGATAACATAAATGTCTTAAAATAACAAGGTGTTTACTGTCCCTTTAAGAAATTATTTCTCACAGACTGATAAGCAGAACTCCTGCAACATAGGGAAAAAAAACAACCATACAATGTAGTACAGTTTAAAATGCCCTCTTAAAGGGACATTAAACACTAAATACATGCTAGATAGAATGATGCATTCAAAGAAAAGATTAGTCCATGACTAACATGTAGATGTATTTTTTAAAGTTTCATTAGTTGTTTAAAAAGTGAAAAAATAAGTGTAAAGTTTTAGGGGGGTAGTTATCAACGCGTCTACTTTACCTGCCTTCGCCGGTTCAATACGCCCACCTAAGCTCGCCTACCATCGCCGCCGTGGACCTGCAAAATTTCGCCTAAGTTATCAATAAAGCTATCAAAAAGCCGCGCACCAAGTACGGGGCGATGAGCAGCGGACTGTGATAGTTATCACTCATCCGATCTCGCTGCTCTTCGGCTTTTTCCCAGCTTTATTGCTAGCCTGTCACTAAGCACCCACACTAACTACACTGTTCTACCCCCTATACCGGCGCTCCGGAGCCCCCCGCAACTCAATAAAGTTATTAACCCCTAAACCACCGCTCCTAGACCCCGCCACAACTCTTATAAATGTATTAACCCCTAAACCGCTGCTCCCAGACACCGCCGCCACCTACATTCTACCTAGTAACCCCTATCCTGCCCCCCCTATACCGCCGCCCTCTATAATAAATTTATTAACCCCTACCCTGCCGATCCCGGACCTCGCCGCAACTAAATAAATAGTTTAACCCCTAAACCGCTGCTCACGGACCCCGCCGCAACCTATATTAAACTTATTAACCCCTATTCTGCCACCCCTACACCGTCGCCACCTATAATAAATGTATTAACCCCTATCCTGCCCGCCCTACACCGCCGCCACTGTAATAAAATTATTAACCCGTAAACCTAAGTCTAACACTAACCCTAAAACCCCCCTAACTTAAATATTAATTAAATAATTCTAAATAATATTTCTCTTATTAAATAAATTAATCCTATTTAAAACTAAATACTTACCTTTAAAATAAACCCTAATATAGCAACAATATAAATAATAATTATATTGTAGCTATCTTAGGATTTATTTTTATTTTACAGGAATATTTAAATTTATTTTAACTAGGTACAATAGCTATTAAATAGTTATTAACTATTTAATAGCTACCTAGTTAAAATAAAGAGAAATTAACCTGTAAAATAAAAACTAACCTAAGTTACAATTACACCTAACACTACACTATACTTAAATAAATTAATCATATTTAAAACTAAATACTTACCTGTAAAATAAACCTTAAGATAGCTGCAATGTAATTAATAATTACATTGTAGCTATTTTAGGATTTATATTTATTTTACAGGTAACTTGGTATTTATTCTAGCTAGTTAGAATAGTTATTAAATAGTTATTAACTATTTAATAACTACCTAGCTAAAAGAAATACAAAATTACCTGTAAAATAAATCCTAACCTGTTACAATTAAACCTAACACTACACTATCATTACATTAATTAAATAAATTACCTACAAACAACTACAATTAAATTAAATAAACTAACTAAAGTACAAAAAATAAAAAAAGCTAAGTTACAAAAAATAAAAAAAAATAAGTTGCAAACATTTAAAACATATTACAACAATTTTAAGCTACTTACACCTAATCTAAGCCCCCTAATAAAATAACAAAGCCCCCCAAAATAAAAAAAATGTCCTACCCTATTCTAAATTAAAAAGTTCAAAGCTCTTTTACCTTACCAGCCCTTAAAAGGGCCTTTTGCGGGGCAAGACCCAAAGAATTCAGCTCTTTTGCCTGTAAAAGATAAATACAACCCCCCCAACATTAAAACCCACCACCCACATACCCCTAATCTAACCCAAACCCCCCTTAAAAAAACCTAACACTACCCCCCTGAAGATCATCCTACCTTGAGTCGTCTTCAGCCAGCCGACCATCGATGGAACCGAAGAGGAGATCCGGAGCGGCAGAAGTCATCATCCAAGGAGCGCTGAAGAAATCTCCATCCGATGAAGTCATCATCCAGGCGGCGCTGAAGAAATCTTCCATCCGGGCGATGTCATCTTCCAAGCGGCGTCTTCAATCTTCATCCATCCAGAGCGGAGCGGAGCCATCTTCAGACGAGCCGACGCGGAGCCATCCTCTTCTTCCCGATGACTACCGACGAATGGATATTCCTTTAAGGGACGTCATCCAAGATGGCGTCCCTCGAATTCCGATTGGCTGATAGGATTCTATCAGCCAATCGGAATTAAGGTAGGAAAATTCTGATTGGCTGATGGAATCAGCCAATCAGAATCAAGTTCAATCCGATTGGCTGATCCAATGGATAGGAACAGCCAATAGAATGCGACCTCAATCTGATTGGCTGATCGGATCAGCCAATCGGATTGAACTTGATTCTGATTGGCTGATTCCATCAGCCAATCAGAATTTTCCTACCTTAATTCCGATTGGCTGATAGAATCCTATCAGCCAATCGGAATTCGACGGACGCCATCTTGGATGATGTCATTTAAAGGAACCGTCATTCGGTGAGTAGGCATCGGTAGAAGAGGTTGGATCCGCGTCGGCTGGAAGATGATGGCTCCGGAAGAAAGAAGATTGAAGATGCTGTTGATAGAAGACTTCAGCCGGATCATGGACCTCTTCAGCCCCCCGCTTGGGCTTGGATCAAGACATCGGAGCCAGGACGGATCGGTGTGATACCCGGCGAGGTGAAGCTAAGGTAGGAAGATCTTCAGGGGCTTAGTGTTAGGTTTATTTAAGGGGGGTTTGGGTTAGATTAGGGGTATGTGGGTGGTGGGTTGAAAATGTTGGGGGGGGGTATTGTATGTGTTTTTTTACAGGCAAAAGAGCTGAATTCTTTGGGGCATGCCCCGCAAAGGGCCCTTTTCAGGGCTGGTAAGGTAAAAGAGCTTTGAACTTTTTTAATTTAGAATAGGGTAGGGCATTTTTTTATTTTGGGGGTCTTTGTTATTTTATTAGGGGGCTTAGAGTAGGTGTAATTAGTTTAAAATTGTTGTAATATTTTTCTATTGTTTGTAAATATTTTTTTATTTTTTGTAACTTAGCTTTTTTTATTTTTTGTACTTTAGTTAGTTTATTTCATTGTATTTATTTGTAGGTATTTTATTTAATTTAGTTATTGATAGTGTAGTGTTAGGTTTAATTGTAGATTATTGTAGGTATTGTATTTAATTTATTTATTGATACTGTAGTGTTAGGTTTAATTGTAACTTAGGTTAGGATTTATTTTACAGGTAATTTTGTAATTATTTTAACTAGGTAGCTATTAAATAGTTATTAACTATTTAATAGCTATTGTACCTGGTTAAAATAAATACAAAGTTGCCTGTAAAATAAATATTAATCCTAAAATAGCTACAATATAATTATAATTTATATTGTAGCTATATTAGGGTTTATTTTACATTTAAGTATTTAGCTTTAAATAGGAATAATTTATTTAAGAAGAGTTAATTTATTTCGTTAGATTTAAAGTATATTTAACTTAGGGGGGTGTTAGTGTTAGGGTTAGACTTAGCTTTAGGGGTTAATACATTTATTATAGTATCAGTGAGCTCCGATCGGCAGATTAGGGGTTAATTATTGTAGGTAGGTGGAGGCGACGTTGTGGGGGGCAGATTAGGGGTTAATAAATATAATATAGGGGTCAGCGGTATTAGGGGCAGCAGATTAGGGGTACATAACTATAATGTATGTTGCGGCGGTGTACGGAGCGGCAGATTAGGGGTTAATAATAATACAGGGAGTGCAGAATTATTAGGCAAATTAGTATTTTGACCACATCATCCTCTTTTTGCATGTTGTCTTACTCCAAGCTGTATAGGCTCGAAAGCCTACTACCAATTAAGCATATTAGGTGATGTGCATCTCTGTAATGAGAAGGGGTGTGGTCTAATGACATCAACACCCTATATCAGGTGTGCATAATTATTAGGCAACTTCCTTTCCTTTGGCAAAATGGGTCAAAAGAAGGACTTGACAGGTTCAGAAAAGTAAAAAATAGTGACATATCTTGCAGAGGGATGCAGCACTCTTAAAATTGCAAAGCTTCTGAAGCGTGATCATCGAACAATCAAGCATTTCATTCAAAATAGTCAACAGGGTCGCAAGAAGCGTGTGGAAAAACCAAGGCGCAAAATAACTGCCCATGAACTGAGAAAAGTCAAGCTTGCAGCTGCCAAGATGCCACTTGCCACCAGTTTGGCCATATTTCACTGGAGTGCCCAAAAGCACAAGGTGTGCAATACTCAGAGACATGGCCAAGGTAAGAAAGGCTGAAAGATGACCACCACTGAACAAGACACACAAGCTGAAACGTCAAGACTGGGCCAAGAAATATCTCAAGACTGATTTTTCTAAGGTTTTATGGACTGATGAAATGAGAGTGAGTCTTGATGGGCCAGATGGATGGGCCCTTGGCTGGATTGGTAAAGGGCAGAGAGCTCCAGTCCGACTCAGATGCCAGCAAGGTGGAGGTGGAGTACTGATTTGGGCTGGTATCATCAAAGATGAGCTTGTGGGGCCTTTTCAGGTTGAGGATGGAGTCAAGCTCAACTCCCAGTCCTACTGCCAGTTTCTGGAAGACACCTTCTTCAAGCAGTGGTACAGGAAGAAGTCTGCATCCTTCAAGAAAAACATGATTTTCATGCAGGACAATGCTCCATCACACGCGTCCAAGTACTCCACAGCGTGGCTGGCAAGAAAGGGTATAAAAGAAGAAAATCTAATGACATGGCCTCCTTGTTCACCTGATCTGAACCCCATTGAGAACCTGTGGTCCATCATCAAATGTGAGATTTACAAGGAGGGAAAACAGTACACCTCTCTGAACAGTGTCTGGGAGGCTGTGGTTGCTGCTGCACGCAATGTTGATGGTGAACAGATCAAAACACTGACAGAATCCATGGATGGCAGGCTTTTGAGTGTCCTTGCAAAGAAAGGTGGCTATATTGGTCACTGATTTGTTTTTGTTTTGTTTTTGAATGTCAGAAATGTATATTTGTGAATGTTGAGATGTTATATTGGTTTCACTGGTAAAAATAAATAATTGAAATGGGTATATATTTGTTTTTTGTTAAGTTGCCTAATAATTATGCACAGTAATAGTCACCTGCACACACAGATATCCCCCTAAAATAGCTATAACTAAAAACAAACTAAAAACTACTTCCAAAACTATTCAGCTTTGATATTAATGAGTTTTTTGGGTTCATTGAGAACATGGTTGTTGTTCAATAATAAAATTAATCCTCAAAAATACAACTTGCCTAATAATTCTGCACTCCCTGTATGCAGGTGTCAGCGATAGCGGGGGCGGCAGATTAGGGGTTAATAAATATAACATAGTGGTCGGCGATGTTAGGGGTACATAGGGATAACGTAGCTGGCGGCGGTGTACGGAGCGGCAGATTAGGGGTTAATAATAATATGCAGGGGTCAGAGATAGCGGGGGCGGCAGATTAGGGGTTAATAAGTGTAAGGTTAGGGGTGTTTAGACTCGGGGTTCATGTTAGAGTGTTAGGTGCAGACGTAGGAAGTGTTTCCCCATAGAAAACAATGGGGCTGCGTTAGGAGCTGAACGCTGCTTTTTTGTATTTAGTTTTAAATAGGATTAATTTATTTAAAGGGACACTCAATCAAAATTAAACTTTCATGATTCAGATAGAGCATGCCATTTTAAACAACTTTCCAATTTACTTCCATTATCTAAATGTGCACAGTCTTTTTATATTTAAACTTTTTGAGTCACCAGCTCCTACTGAGCATGTGCAAGAATAAGTGTGTATGCATTTGTGAATGGCTGATGGCTGTCACATGGTACGTGTATGCATTTGTGAATGGCTGATGGCTGTCACATGGTACAGGGGGAGTGGAAAAAGACATAACTTTTAAAATTGTCAGAAAAAAAATCTACTACTCATTTGAAGTTCAGGCTAATTGCTATTGCATTGTCTTGTTATCTTGCATTTGTTGATTATGCAAATCTACTGTGTTGACTGGTCCTTTAAGTATAGTGTAGTGTTAGGTGTAATTGTAACTTAGGTTAGTTTTTATTTTAAAACTCTTTATTTTAACTAGGTAGCTATTAAATAGTTAATAACTATTTAATAGCTATTGTACCTAGTTAAAATAAATTGAAAGATGCCTGTAAAATAAAAATAAATCCTAAGATAGCTACAATATAATTATTATTTATATTGTAGCTATATTAGGGTTTATTTTAAAGGTAAGTATTTAGTTTTAAATAGGAATAATTTATTTAATAAGAGAAATATTATTTAGATTTATTTAATTAATATTTAAGTTAGGGGGTGTTAGGGTTAGGGTTATACTTAGGTTTAGGGGTTAATAATTTTATTACAGTGGTGGCGGTGTAGTGGGGGGCAGGATAGGGGTTAATAACTTTATTATAGAGGGTGACGGTATAGGGGGGCAGGATAGGGGTTAATAGGTATCATGTAGGTGGCGACGGGGTCTGGGAGCGGTGGTTTAGGGGTTAATACATATATTTTAGTTGCGGCGGGGACCGGGAGCGGTGGTTTAGGGGTTAACATATTTATTATAGCTCGCGGTGGGCTCCGGGAGTGGCGGTTTAGGGGTTAATCAGTTTATTAGAGTGGCGGTGGGCTCTAGGAGCGGCGGTTTAGGGGGTAATAACTTTATTTAGTTGCGGCGGTGTAGGGGGGGCAGATTAGGGGTGTTTAGACTCGGGGTACATGTTAGGGTGTTAGGTGCAGACAGCTCCCATAGGAATCAATGGGATGTCTGGCAGCAGCGAACATGAACTTTCGCTATGGTCAGACTCCCATTGATTCCTATGGGATCCGCCGCCTCCAGGGCGGCGGTTTGAAAACCAGGTACGCTGGGCCGGAAAAGTGCCGAGCGTACCTGCTAGTTTTTTTATAACTAGCAAAAGTAGTCAGATTGTGCCGCACTTGTGTGCGGAACATCTGGAGTGACGTAAGAATCGATCTGTGTCGGACTGAGTCAGGCGGATCGAAGCTTACGTCACAAAATTCTACTTTTGCCGGTATCTAGGGCTTGATAACTAAGGCGAATCAGCCTCGCCACAAATACGCTGCGGAATTCCAGCGTATTTGAGGTTGACGGCTTGATAACTAGGCCCCTTAGTGTCTATAAAACACTGGGAGCTGCCATGTTGTAAATTGTGTTACCTTCTCTGCTGTGGCCAATTAGGGTCAGTTATAAATAGGTCACTAGAGTGTGCAGCCAATGGTTGTGCTGGATTTAACAGTGTTCTGCACTTCCATTTCTAACAGGAACTGAAAAGCTCACAATTTCAGAATGGAATTACAGGCAAAGAGGACAAAATAAATAATGAAAGTATATTGCAGAGTTGTTTTATTATATACAATTTATCATTTTATATTACCATCTCAAAGTGTTTAATGTCCCTTTAAAGAAACCTCCTGAAAGAATATGACTCCAACATCTCCTTACAGACAAGCTGCCCTCAAAGGAATATTTCAGCCAGAATTGGAATCCACATGGATGCATTAAAGTATTGAACAGAAGCATGTTTATAATATACATGTATTAGCAATGATGCTTCTAATAAAATCTATAGCTGTTTCAAAAGTGTATTTAAGTATCCACCATGCACCAGCATTTTAAAAACAGCACTTGCTCAGAGAGCCTTAAGGTGCTTGTACCATTTGGTAATGACGCACTTTGTTAACTTCTGACATGATACAAGCCCCACTGGTGCTCTGAGCAGCTGCACTATTTAAAATGTTGGTGCACTGACAATATCTAGCTAAGTTTCACATGCACGTTCAGAGAAAAATGTTACTAAGACCAAGATTTATGAAGGGGTCTCAGCCCCATCGGCTGCAAGTTCGCACAAGCGAGCCTGCAGTTGAGATTTAAGAAGCGTCGGTCATCAGACTGCTGCTTCTCAACCCTATCCTCCACCTGTTATGTGGCGGATATCAATCTCCCCAGACTTTTTAGAACAGGTAGATTGACAGCCTGTGCCTGCGAGTGATTGACTGCACATGGGAAGCGGGCAGAGGCTGCACACGGCAGCAGGCAGCATTGCACACAAGCGTACATTTGCAAGGATAAATGGAGGCATCTCTGCCTGCCAGTGGCGATGCTGGGTGGACAGGGGCAAGGATGTATGATGTAGTATGATAAATCTAGCCCTAAAACAGTAATAACTTTTACTAGAAGCATTTTTACGAATACATGTATATTGCAAATATGTTTCTATTCAAATATGTAATTCATGGGGGCGTGGCCACGCAGCTAACATGGCTGGACGCATTATCTGCAGCTCGCCAAAAAAATCTACCTAATCTGCCGAATTTCGCTACCTATGGACATAATATACAGCAGGGATTCCTGCTGATGAATGTACGAGCTCAGAGAGATCTGCAGGAATCTATTCTAAACTACATCGCCAGTCTCTATCTTTACACTCGAAGGGCTGAGGCCTACCCGCATGAGCCTGGCGCTCCCCCCCCCGGCTGCCTGGGTTAAGGGGCCATATACAGAGCCTTAAGGGAAGCCTCTATAGCACCGTTGGATACCATTCTGCTGTAGACTGTTTCCTTGCCTTGCCTACCTGCCATGGACCGACCCCAGAAGTTGACGTGGGGGTCTCTAGTAAAACTTTTGAGCGATCACTACGGCCGGCTGGAGCAGTGCATGGATTCATTCCTGGTGAGCCGCAAGTACCCAGAGGCAGCGCAACCAACCTCCCCCCCTAAAGCGATTGACTTGCCTGTCACAACAGTCACAGCGGAGCGGCAGAGTGTTCCGACTGCGACATGCAGTAGAAGTGTGTATCCGGAGGGGATCTCTCTCGTGGGTGAGGTAACTGGCGCCGCAGCTGTAAATAGGTCCGCTCAGCAGCCAGACTACCATGGGACCATGAAGAGGTTGGTTCAAGGGACCTCTCAGTCTCCTATCAGTGAGAAAAGATTTCAGGGAGCACCTACATACGTGTCTGTATGGCAGCTGGTTTTGCTGCCCTGGTCCACCCTCATTGACTCACTTGTAGTGTTAAACTGTACAGCGGCCCTACTCAAAAACGTTGTCTTGACTGTCTTATGTGCTGCAGCCATAGAAAAAACCGGAGTGGGTTAGCTTTGAGAATTCCGTGAGGGCCTATGCACTGAACTTTAATGTGGACTTGATTTCACTGACTCTTTGCAGCAGCCTTGCCACCTGTGTTCTCTGTTCTTTCCTTTAATTTTTTTATTTTTCTCAATTCTATTAGATACGCTTACTAATTACTGCAGTCTCCTAAGTACCATATGCAAGAAAACCCCTCGTGTGGGGGGGTTGACACACGGGTTACTCAATTGATTCATTTACAATAACTTATCCTTGTATTTTATAGGGCATACCCTAGTAGATTGTAAGTCCTCATAACTACATACTAATCTGAATGTTTTGGAGAAATCTAATTATATATAGCCATATGAGGGCTTGCCATAGCCCTAAAGTGCTAATGAGATTTATTCATAGTAATGAAGGGAGTAGAATGAGTTTTTTTTGAAGACTGTAGTAGACAGCTTTACATTTGAACTACTGAAGGTAGAGGTGTAGGTCCTGGGTAAACCTTTATAGCATGTTATTTTGTCATTAAAAGCCCTGGAGCGACTATGGCAGACTAATAGATCTCCCGGGATTATAACCACCCAGCAATAGTACCTGAGCCTGTCTCACATGGGATCATAGAGGCACAGTTGCCCCCTTTATTTAATATATTTTGCTTCTTTCTCCCTTATTAGCCTCTGTTTATTTGGCAGAGTTTAGTAGTCTCTGCCCTGCTCGGAGAGCCTTAAATAGCTCTCTGAGCCTCACCACAGTCTATGGTAATTGTATACCTCTTTATGTCATCCCCCTACCTTTTGTCTTATTGTTATATATACTTGGACCCACGCGGTCCTTGCGGCATAGGAGGATGTGCGAGTAGTTACTACAGCCCCCAGCCTATTTGACTCCATTACGGCCCAAAAGTGGCCTCTACTGTTATGTTTGAAGACTGGGACAAAAATGAGGGAAGTTTTGGGTTTGCTCTTCTAGCATAGCACCTTGAACCTGTTATATGTGAATTTTCTGTAATTTTCATGTGAGCAAAATTTTGTTTGTTTCTCTCCCTCAATAAAAATAAAAATTATAAAAAAAAAAAAAAGAAAAGAAATGTAATTCATCTATGTGCAGCTCAATTTTGACCGAAATGTCCCTTTAAAGTTAGTTATGGCTTATTTGAAAGCAACTCTGCATAGCTTAGCTTTGAATTCAATGCACTGATCTGAGACTTCTGATCTGGGCACAGAGGCAGTATGTTCAGACAACTTGAAAAAGAACATTAGAGTATCTTTTTTTCTTTTGATTCAACTTAAAATGTGTCACTGAGCTGAAAAATGTTTTATTTTTATGGTTGGCAACGAATAGACCTGTACGAGTTTTCCTTTTTAGCCAGTGAATTTCTTTACCACAGACCAGTTGTAAACTTTTAAGGCTAGATTACAAGTGGCGCGATAATGTTAGCATGAGTGATATTGAAATATGGCGCCCGCGTTAAGTAGCGCTCATATTATGTTAAAAGTAAATGAGAACGCAACTTGTTGGGTTAGTGAGAATGAAGACCTTGCGTAAAGGATAAGGAGTTACAAATGCAGCGTTAAATACATTAAAATATACAGTTACACATATATACACTATATGATAATAATTATACACATAAACATTATTAAAAAAAAGTTATAAGGGTTCAAAGGTATATGGTATATGACAAGGGGTTTGACGCAGGACTGAAGCAAACATGCCGTGGTTAAATTCAGTGCTGTACACAGTGGTGATGTTCATCCTGTTTGATGGTGTGGCGTAGGTTGGCTGTGCTGCAAGTGTTAAAATGAAGAAGAAAAGTGGTGAAAACGTCCTGCTGATAAGTATGCCAGTGTCAAGCATATTGGTAGCAAGAAAAGAAAAGTTTTAACAATTAAATAGAAGCATGAAATTATATAGAGTTATTGAAAGAAATGATAGAACATGTTACATTGTTCGCACAACTGGCTTAAAGGAGTCCACAATGTGTACAATATGAGATAATGCAGGAAAAATAAAAGAAAGGTATCTTGCTGGAATGGCAGTGAGTGCTACAAAATCTGTTAGATCTAAATATAAAGAAATGCAAGAAAGGAAGCGTTTATTAAGTCTGTGGTTTGAAGACTGAAAAAAAAAAAGGATCAGGGACAAGCTGTCTCACAATTAAAGAGAAAGGGGTCAATTTATCAAGCTCCGTAAGGAGCTTGGTGCCCCATGTTTCCGCTGCTCCATAACCTGTCCGCCTGCTCTGAGGTGGCGGACAGAAATCAACCAAATCGAATACGTTGATTGACACCCCTTGCTGGCCGCGAATCTGCAGGGTTTGGTATTGCACCAGCAATTCACAAGAACTGCTGGTGCAATGATAAATGCTGACAGCGTATGCTGTCAGCATTTATCAATGTGCAGCGGACATGATACGCTACATCATATCATGTCCACTTGCACTTATTAAAGTTGAAGCCTGTTGTGGTTTATCTCTCTGCTAACGCAAGAGCTTAAAAAGGAATTGTGAAGTGCAGTCTTGGGGGCTGATTTATCAAATGGCAGACGGACATGATTTGCTCAGGTTGCTCACCTGACATTGCTAAATGCCGACAGCATACACTGTCAGCATTTATCATTGCACAAGCATTTCTGGTGAAATACTTGTATTTAAAGGCGAGAACAGATAGATAATTGCGCTATAGAGAAGTTACTAAAGGCAGAGTACAAAAACAGGGGATCCCTAATTCCCATTTAACAGATAGTTAGAAAGTATTGTCTCTTTAAAAAGAGACAGAGTACTGTGGCCACTAAGAAAATGGTGACAGAATGACAAAAGGGTGTTGGATATCTGATACCCTAAATGTGCAATATACTGTATATACACTGAAGGCAAATATAAATATGAATATATATAGAAACTAAGGTGTATGTGAAAAAGTTGGAACTAAATGTTAGTATATGCTGGAAAGATATATAAGAGAATCCCCAAACATAATAAAGTGAAACATAAATATAAGAGATAATTTTTCAAAATAATATTTTAAAGTAATATTAAATTTAAAAGGACATAATACTCATATGCTAAATCACTTGAAACTGATGCAGTATAACTGTAAAAAGCTGACAGGAAAAGATCACCTGAGCATCTCTATGTAAAAAAGGAAGATATTTTACCTCACAATTTCCTCAGCTCACCAGAGTAAGTGCTGTGTAAAAAGTTACACTTTAGCCGCTGTCTAGCTACAGGTAATAAAAAAAAAATGAAAACAATTTTTTAAAAGAATTTCCTAATGTGGTATAAATAGGGAGAAAAATGTGGTGGATGCAGTGTCTAGGCCTAAAAAAGATCTAATTAGTAACATTGTGATATAGCTAGTAACATACATACTGTACTGTCATTGAAACCAATTAAGATGACTACAAATGCAGTTACATGGTAGCACAGGCCAAATGAATGTGTTACATTTGGAAATTTGAGCCTAGGCAGCTTAATCAGAAAATAACAACCTTAAAAAATACAGAATACCAGAGATAGAACTGAAAAACATAATAAACGACAGAAATGTAAGAGTCAGGTAATTGCAATATACTAGAATTGTCACAGTAATGATATCATTCTCTAGTAAAAGGGTAATTATCTTTTATTCCAACATAAGGGTTAAATGTTATGTCTTTCACTACCATTTCTTTAATTACATTTGTTGAAGCAGAACATTTTTTCCCCCTAATAGTTAGTAACACAAACTGCTCAGATTTGAGTTTCATATTGATTAGATTGTTTTTATTATATACTTCTATGTTAACAGATCCTTTTTTTTTTTTTTAAGGGACATGATACTTATATGCTAAATTACATGAAATCTATGTAGCATAATTGTACAAAGCAGAAAATAAAATATCACATGAACATCTCTCTGTAAAAAAAATATATATATATATTACCTCAAAATTTCTTCAGCTTATCAAAGTGCTCTGCGATCCAAAGATACTCTTTGTACTATCATCTGCAGATGAAAAAAAAGAACAGCCAATCAGCTGTATTAGTGCTGAATTCACGCTTTGCTTTACTGTGATCTCATAAGATTTCACCAAAATCTGGCAAGATTTCATAGTTAAAGGGACACTGAACCCAAATTTTTTCTTTCGTGATTCAGATAGAGCAGGCAATTTTAAGCAACTTTCTAATTTACTCCTATTATCAAATTTTCTTCATTCTCTTGTTATGTTTATTTGAAAAGGAAGAATGTAAGTTTAGATGCCGGCCCATTTTTGGTGAACAACCTGGGTTGTCCTTGCTGATTGGACAGCACCAATAAACAAGTGCTGTTCGTGGGTCTGAACAAAAAAATTGTTGGCTCCTTAGCTTAGATGCCTTATTTTTCAAATAAAGATAGCAAGAATGAAGAGAAATTGATAATAGGAGTAAATTAGAAAGCTGTTTAAAATTGCATGCTCTGTCTGAATCATGAAAGAAAAAAATTGCGTTCAATGTCCCTTTAACTTCCTTTAAACTGAGGAGGGATAAAAAGTGACTAATGCATGCTTACAAGTCTCAGGAAAAGCATCTTGCTTACATTTTCTTAACAGTGGGCTGTGGCTACTGATTCATTTGGAGCTAAACATTTTCCTTTTTCACAAAGAGATGTTCATGTGATATTTTCTAGTCAGCTTTTTACAGATACGCTGCATCACTTTCAAGTGATTCAGCATCTGGTTATGATGTCCCCTTAAATCCCCATACAAAATATATCAATAAGCATGACTTTAGACATACCTGTTAATAACTATTTAATAGCTATTGTACCTAGTTAAAATAAATTGAAAGTTGCCTGTAAAATAAAAATAAATCCTAAGATAGCTACAATATAATTATTATTTATATTGTAGCTATATTAGGGTTTATTTTAAAGGTATTTAGTTTTAAATAGGATTAATTTAGTTAATAAGAGAAATATTATTTAGATTTATTTAATTAATATTTAAGTTAGGGGGGTGTTAGGGTTAGTGTTAGACTTAGGTTTAGGGGTTAATAATTTTATTACAGTGGCGGCGGTGTAGGGGGGAACGATAGGGGTTAATACATTTATTATAGGTGGCGATGGTGTAGGGGGGGCAGATTAGGGGTTAATAAGTTTAATATAGGTTGCGGCAGGGTCTGGGAGCGGCGGTTTTGGGGTTAAACTATTTATTTAGTTGCGACGAGGTCAGGGATCTGCAGGATAGGGGTTAATAAATTTATTATAGGTGGCGGTATAGGGGGGGCAGGATAGGGGTTACTAGGTATTATGTAGGTGGCGGCGGTGTCCGGGAGCGATGGTTTAGGGGTTAATACATTTATAAGAGTTTCAGCGGGGTCTAGGAGCGGTGGTTTAGGGGATAATAACTTTATTTAGTTGCAGGGGGCTCCGGGGGCACCAGTATAGGGGGTAGAACAGTATAGTTAGTATGGGTGCTTAGTGATAGCTTGTCAATAAAGCTGTCAAAAAGCCGAAGAGCAGCGAGATCAGATGAGTGATAACTATCACAGTCCGCTGCTCATCGCGCCGTACTTGGTGCGCTGCTTTTTGACAGATTTATTGATAACTTTGGTGAAATTTTTCAGGTCCGCGGCGGCGATGGTAGGCGAGCTTAGGCGGGCGTATTGGGCCGGCGAAGGCAGGTAAAGTAGACGGCTTGATAACTAGAGGCCTATGTCTGAAGATGAAAGGTTTACAGATGGCGCAGGTCTTTGGTGCAAGTATTCCAATCAATGTAGATATCTCTACTAAATAAAGTAAAAAAAACTTGACGGCTGTATTATAGCCAAGTGTTATATGTGCAGTATACTCACTCCATAAATTTTGAGTAGTCAGCCAAGCTGGAGCAGAGTTGAAACCACGTATATCCTGTTGTATAAATCTCAACCAAGACTAGGAGGAAATAAAAGCTCCAATGAGGGTAAGGTAAGTCACTTCGTATTGTATTAATTAGTAACTTACTCCAATATAAATCAAATTCCAGCGATGTCACAGCAACAAAGTAAAAACAAAATGACACTATGTGTCTTGTATAAAAAGAACAAAGCTTTATTAGCTCAACGCGTTTCAACGTTGAAAACATCTTTCTCAAGAGCAAGTTAAAAACAATGGTAGTTTGCTGAGGTGTTACAAACAATGCTGATTTAAATACAAATCACCTGAGTTCTAACTTCCGGTATTTTTATTCCGGTATAGTTGCTGTGACATTGCTGGAATTTGATTTATATTGGAGTAAGTTACTAATTAATACAATACGAAGTGATTTACCTTACCCTCATTGGAGCTTTTATTTCCTCCTCGTCTTGGTTGAGATTTATACAACAGGATATACGTGGTTTCAACTCTGCTCCAGCTTGGCTGACTACTCAAAATTTATGGAGTGAGTATACTGCACATATAACACTTGGCTATAATACATCCGTCAAGCTTTTTTCCTTTATTTGGTAGAAATATCTACATTGATTGGAATACTTGCACTAAAGACCAGCGCCATCTGTAAACCTTTCACCATTCATATTGTTCAGTCTTCTGGGAGAGACTGCAAGAAGGCAGTGGTCCAAATTCAAAGTAGAGTATTGTTTCTTTGCCATTAGTGCAAGATTATTGTGTATAAGATCTTATCATAATCTGTACTTTTTTGTGAATATAATTGTCTGAAGATAGTTGTTGGTTGGTTGGTTGATTGTTGTCTCCTCCGGGTTTTCTATCTTCAGACAATAAGGCATTGTCGGAAGATAGTTGTTGGTTTAGTGGCTAATATCCCTCTACCGGGTCTAAAGGGTTGTATCATCGAGTGGATAATATATTTTACAGAGGCTCCCAAAGTAACTCAGCATTAAATACTTACTGCACCTGAAAGGCTGAGTCTGCTAATTGTCACGTATTAGAAGTCTGATTATTTGTTTGTCCCTAAGTGAGCCAATATAGGCTAAACTGTTATGTAGTTTAAGGGACACTATTCTATCTCTCAATTATTTTAAATATTGTTATGCTCTTTTATTAAATAGGTTCACATATTTGGGAGGTAGCTCTGTTTATGTTACAGGTCTGCCCTGATGGTGTTTTAACTTTTTGGTAAGGTAGTCATTGTTGTATCCTGATGTGCTACTTTTGCGATACATATCTTTATTTTGAGATGTTTGCTGTTACATTTAACTTTTACATATACATATACACAATGCAGGTGGATCTATTTTTTTATTTTTTTCACTGGGTATTGTTCTGTCTCAATTAATGTACATGATTCCATAGATTATTTGTGGACATATTAAGTTATCCTAATGCTACATTATATCATTTGTGATGACATATAGATCTGATGTTTAGATATAGTAGCTATAGGAGACAATCTAATTACCTATTCAGCGAGTTAGCGTAATTTACTATGTTACCTACTTTATGCACCACATTTGGATATATCCTGCGTCAGCAAGATAATGATACTCGTATTTTTTGTGGTCACTGACAGCTCTGCAACCGATCGATATAATGTTGGTCATCTTCCAAAGTTCCCCTCTGATCTAGCCACTTCCCTTAATTAGGATCTGTTTTAGGGGTATATTTAACAATGTGCGAGCGGACATGATACGAAGTAGCGTATCATGTCTGCCGCACATCGATAAATGCCGACAGCATACGCTGTTGGCATTTATCATTGCACCAGCAGTTCTTGTGAACTGCTGGTGCAATGCCGCCCCCTGCAGATACGCGGCCAATTGGCCGCTAGCAGGGGGTGTCAATCAACCCAATCGTATTCAATTGGGTTGATATCTGTCCGCGGCCTCAGAGCAGGCAGACAAGTTATGGAGCAGTGGTCTTTAAGGGCATCAAGTTCTATACGGAACTTGATAAATATGCCCCTTAGAGTCAAACAAATAATATATGCTCCTCTGTTCATAGTTTTTTTTTTCTTCTTTTTCGTTTCTCTCAATTATCTAACTTCCAATAGCTAAACTGTTATAGCACTAATTTATTTATGTTTTTGTAGTCCAAATTCATTCTTCTTATTAAGAAGTTTACAGTAGTCACCTTGATTCATAAGCTTGTGGTTTGCTTTCTATTGTCAATACTAGTGTCATATGATAAATTACTGATGTTAATCTATCACACTGAGCTTTGCATACTTTCTCATAAAATAGCATATATATACCTGGTGCACGAGTGTTATTTTTCTGTAACTTACAGTATCTTGTTTTTCTATGCTTAAAGGATGCATAAGCGGCCTTCCATTTTGTCCCCCAATACGCCCCTCTATTTTCCAGCTCTAATATAGGTGGTCCAAGAGTGGCCACTCATTTTCATTAGTGGTACGCATTATGTTCAACCCTTCTAATACTTTAGGGGTCATTGAATATTATATAAAACATGAGGTTTATGTTGTATAGTACTTTATAGCCAACAAGTATAGTGAGTATAGCATAGAGACAATGCAATGTCAATTTAGGTGACTAATTCTTTATCTTTTTACTTTATGTGATTTGTTGTTTTACTATGTACTACTGGGGAACAGTCTCTGTAACATTCAGTTTTTTTACTCTGTACTTTAACCTCAATAAAAATAAAATTAAGATTAAATTCCTATACCTTTTAAGAACTTTGTAGTAGAGATAAGTCTATTGTATTTTGATTGGTCCAAGTCTGACCATTTAGAGCTAAATATTAGACATGTGCAACGCTAAACATTTCATTTTGTTTCGTTTTCATTAGTTAAATAAATAATTTCATTTCAGCAAATTAGTTTAGTTAAATTTAAAAAAAAAATGTTTCAGCATATTAGTTATGCTAGGTTACATCGTTTTTTCTGATCAATTAGTTTTTTCTGATCCATTCATTATTCATATGCATTATTCTATTCTGAAGTTTAGAATAGAATAATGCATATGAATAAAGAATGGATCAGAAAAAACGAAAGGATCAGAAAAAACAATTTAACTTAACATAACTAAATATGCCGGGGATTGCCGAAACAAAATGATCTAAAACCGCCGGGGCCGCCACCCACATCGCTGACACTAAATAAAGTTATTAACCCCTAAACCACCGTCCCCCTACATCGCCGACACTAACTAAACCTATTAACCCCTAAACCTCTGTTCCCAAACATCGCCAACACTAACTAAACCTATTAACCCCTAAACCATCAGCCCCCACATCGTAACAACCTAAATTAAACTATATTTACCCCTAAACCTAACACCCCCTAACTTTAACATAATTAAAATAAATTAAAGTTAAAATTATTAACTAACTACCTATTTAAAAATAAATACAAACTTACCTGGGAAATAAAACTAAAAATATAACCTAAGCTAGCTACAATATAACTATTTACTAACTACCTAGTTAAAATAAATACAAACTTACCTGTGGAAAAAAAAAAAAAGAACTAAGCTTACACTAATAAAACCTAACATTACTAAAAATAAAAAAACCTAACATTACTAAAAAATAAAAAACCTAAAATTACAAAAAAATTTAAACTACAATTACAAAAAATAATAAACACTAAAATTACAAAAAATAAAAAAACAACCATTACAAAAATAAACGAAATTCTCCAAAACAATAAAAATAATTCCCATTCTAAAAAAAAAACACCCCAAAATATAAAAACCCTAATCTATAATAAACTACCAAGGGCCCTTAAAAGGGCCTTTTGTAGGGCATTGCCCTAAAGTTAACAGCTCTTTTGCAAAACAATAAAAAAAAAACCTAACATAACAAACCCCCACCCCCCAAATCCACAAAATAAAAATAAACCTAATCTACTCATTTCCCTGAAAAGGGCATTTGTAAGGGCATTTAGCTCTTAAAAATAAAAAAAATCTAATCTAAAAAAAAAAACACCCCAAAAATAAAAAAAATCCCATTACAAAAAATAGCAAACGAAATAATCCAAAATCATAAAATGATTTTTATTCTAATACCCCGTTTAAAAAAAAAACCCACTTCAAAATAATAAAAAAACCTAATCTGCAATAAACTACCAATAGCTCTTAAAAGGGTCTTTTGTAGGGCATTTCCCTAAAGTTAACAGCTCTTTTGCTAAAAAAATTACAACAAACACCCCCTAATATTACAAACCCGCACCCCCCCCCAAACCCACAAAATAAAAAAACCTAACTAAAAAAAAACTAATCTACCCATTGCCCTGAAAAGGGCATTTGTATGGGCATTGCCCTTAAAAGGGCATTTAGCTCTTTTACTGTCCTTAAAAGGCCATTCAGCTCTTTTTCGGCCCATTAAAACAAAAAAAGCCCTAATCTAAAAAAAAAAAAACACCTCCAAAAAAACCTAACTAACCCCAAAATCTGTACTCACAGTTGCTGAAGTCCAGCGAAAGATCTTTATCCCAGCGGCGAAGCATCTTCATCCCGGCGGCTCCAACTTCATCCATTGCTGGACCGGCATCTTCTTCATCCTTGCGGAGGCGGCGCGGTCAATGCGCGGAGGTGGAGGTCCAGACGGAGGTCCATCTGTCTGACGTGGAGGTCCTCTTCATGCTATCGTCCACTGCACACTGAGGATTCAATGTAAGGTGCCCCTTTTATATTGGGGTACCGTTGCATTCCTATTGGCTGAAAAATTTGATTTGAACAGCCAATAGGATTTAAGCAGCTCTCATTCATATTGGCTGATTTTAAGGGCAGTAAAGCAGCTGAATTCCCTTTATTTTGTGGGTTTGGGGGGGTTGTAATGTTAGGGGGTGTTTGTTTAAATGTGTTTGCAAAAGAGCTGTTAACTTTAGGGCAATCCCGTACAAAAGTAGTTTATTATAGATTAGGTTTTTTTTATTTTGGGGCAGTGGCGGCTCGTGGGTTATTCAAATGGGGGTTCACGGACCAGTTATGTAAAATTATATATATTACAGACAGCTTTCACACCATCCGCTGCCACCTCCTGACCCACAGTTCCCGCCACTACGTCTCTGCACACTGAGTCACAATTCCAACTAATGAGAGTACGTGTTAAAAGTTATAAAATTATTAGAGCTACAGGACAGTCTCTTTGGTCACGTGATTTGTTTGTAGCACGCAAAGGACATTTTTGTTACTGGAAGGAAAGATTGGCACGGATACCTCCCAACATTTAAAATGTTCATAGAGGGACAATCTCCCCCCCCCCATGGGTACTATATTGTAGTATATCCTATTAGAGGACCCTCATACACACATACATTTACACTTACACATGCACACACACACATTTACACATGCGCACACACACACACACACACACACATTTACACACATACACATTTACACATACACATACACATTAACACACACATTTACACACACATACACATTTACACACACACACACACACACATACATTTACACACATACACATTTACACACACACATTAACACAAACACCATACACATTTACACATTTACACACCTACACATTTACACACATACACATATTTACACATTTACACACATACACATTTACACACACACACATTTACACATACACATTTACACACACACATACACATTTACACACACACATACACATTTACACACATACACATTTACACACACACATTTACACACATACACATTTACACACATACACATTTACACACATACACATTTACACACACACACATACACATTTAAACACACACATACACATTTACATACACATTTACACACACATATTTACACACATTTAAAGAAATACATTCAGGAAAGGGCACTAGGACCATGGTATTATAGCAGCCACAACTCACTTTACAGAAGTAGTCATTTTTTCTGGATACGGTGTAAATAATATGAACTGTGTCAGATGTTGACTGGAGATTTGTGTCTGATCTGCTTTAGTGAACAAAGTTGAACGACTAAGAGCAGCTTTAAATTTACGATGTGCATTGACTCTGGACATGTTTTGTTTTCATTTAGATTAGGGAGCTTTTGACTACAGCGTGTGTACAGGACCGACCTCCTCAAATGTGCCTGGCCCCTGACAGCTCCAGCGGCTCTCTGCAGTCTGCAAAATCTTAAAGGCCAAGCAAACTTTTTTGCTGGTAATTTATAATTAACCCCCTACTGCCACCACTGCATTTACAATATATATCACCCAGACCTCCATTATACAATTAAATCCTAAGTGAATCCTCAACCCTGCCCAGACCCTCTACATGTACTTTAGTGCTGGGGAAAACTGGTAACGCTTACCGGTAACTGTTAGATGTCAGTGACCGGCTTCCAGTGAGCAAGTGACTCTTGCCCCCCACCCGACACAATTCTTGGCTCTGGCTTCCTGATATTCATAAAGAAGCCTCATGGAGTCAGCAGGCAGACGGTTACTATCTGTGCTAAGAGCAGCACACAGCACTAACTTGAACCACATGCTGCAGCAGCCAGGTAACATTGTTGGATTACTTCTATACGTGACATGTTTATGACCTGCACTCGCTAACCAGACTGAGCCATAGAAAACTCAGTGTTGCCGATCACACTAGGTCTTCATTTCAGTGATCTCTGAGGAACAGTGAGCTGGCTCTGGTGCTCCTGGCAGCTTATTCACAGAGCAGACAAGATGGCTTTTGTTATGGAATATGGAGTGAACATAATAGCCGTCTTCTCTGCTCTGGGATTAAGCTGCTTTGTGACTGCAAGGCTGCAAGCAGTACGGTAGTCTCCCATATAATCCCCCTGTTAGAATTAAAGAGTGATTCAATTTTCACCTTGTTAGATCACTCAGCCCGGTCTCCTGCTAGCTTCTTCCTTTTCTGCCGCTGCCACTGTGATCCAATATGGAGGGATAAGGCACAAGTTTAAAAAAGAGTGCTCCCCCTGCTGCCCGCCCATAGTCATGGCACTAATCGCACATTGAAAATTGTGCGATTAGCAGAGGTATAGGCTCTGTTATGGGCGGAGCAGCAGATACATAGAAAACATGACCAAAAGGATATAGCAGCCTATACCTCCTTTACCGCACGTGCGGTAGAGAGGTATATTAAAGGATTTTTTTTATTTTATTTAAACTGCACAATCTAGACATTTTATTTAAACTGCACAATCTAGACATTTTATTTAAATTGCACAATCTAGAACATTTTTTGGCTGAATAAATATAATTTTTCCAATAGGGTGAAATTATATTTATTCAGCCAAAACATGTAATTTCTTTCTTTTTTTCCCTTTTCCACAGGAGGCTCACGTGCGGGAGTGCACATATGGAGGAGCCTCCACTGTTTTGGGGTAGGTTTTGTTTTTAAAACTGGGGTATTAGAATAGGAATACTTTTTATTATTTTGACTAATTATCAGTTAGATTACGAGTCAAATAGCATCTTTATGGCCCATAACGCTTCATTTTCCCATAACGCTGCTATTACAAGTCTTGTCACGCAACATCAGTCCTTTTTCAATGGGACTCCCATAGCACCGGTATTACGAGTTTGCCTAGAAAGCCAAAAAGTTAGCGGTACACTCTATAACCACAAGATTTGTACCGCCATCTAAATTCAGTAGTTATGAGTTTTATGCTACAAAGCTGTAACATAAAACTCATAACTAAAATAATAAAAAGTACACTAACACCCATAAACTACCTATTAACTCCTAAACCGAGGCCCTCCCGCATCGCAAACACTATAATAAAGTTATTTAACCCCTAATCTGCCGCTCCGGACATCGCCACCACTATTAAAATGTATTAACCCCTACTCTGCTGCTCCCCGACATTGTCGCACTATAATAAACCTAATAACCCCTAAACCGCAAGCCCCCCACAGCAAAATATACTTAAATAAACTATTAACCCCTAAACCGAAAGTCCCCCACAACGAAATATACTAAAATAAACTATTAACCCCTAAACCTTACGCCCCCCTAACTTTTTATTAAAATTACAATTTCCCTATCTTAAATTAAATTAAAACTTACCTGTCAAATTACATTAATTTATTTTAAACTAACAATTAAACTAAGATAATTATTAAACTACACTTAAACTAACTACCAATTAAATTAAACTAAACTACACATTAAAAAAAACAAACACTACTCTAAAAATTACAAAAAGTAATTACAAAAATATGAAATAACTAAATTACAAAAAAAACCACTAAATTACGTAAAATAAGAAACAAATTATCAAAAATAAAAAGAATTACACCTAATCTAATAGCCCTATCAAAATAAAAAAGCCCCCCAAAATAAAAAATAGTTAACTATTTACTACTTAGTCTACCTAGTTAAAATAAATACAAACTTACCTGTGAAATAAAAATAAACCCTAAGCTAGCTACAATATAACTATTAGTTATATTGTAGCTAGCTTAGGTTTTATTTTACAGGTAAGTTTGTATTTAGTTTAAAATAGTTATTTAGTTAATAATTGTAACACTAGTTTAGCTGTGTTTTAATTATGTTAAAGTTAGGGAGTGTTAGGCTTAGGGTTACGTTAGGATTAAGGTTAGGTTTAGTGGTTAATGGATTTATTTAGTGGTAGTGATGTGGGAGGCCAGAGGTTTAGGGGTTAATAACTTTAGTATAGTGGCGGCGACATCAGGAGCAGCAGATTAGGGGTTAATAGTTTTATGTAGGTTAATAGTTTTATGTAGGTGGCTGCGATGTTGGGGGTGGCAGATTAGGGGTTAATAACTGTATGTAGGTTGCGGTGATGTCGGGGGCGGCAGATTAGGGGTTAATAACTGTATGTAGGTGGCGGCAATGTCGGGGTGGCAGATTAGGGGTGTTTAGACTCTGGGTTTATGTTAGGGTGTTAGGTTTAAACATAACCTTTTATTTCCCCATAGACATCAATGGGGCTGCGTTATGGAGCTTTTCATTCCGCGATCGCAGGTGTTAGGCCTTTTTTTTTGCCGACTCTCCCCATTGATGTCTATGGAGAAATCGTGCACGAGCATGTCAAAGCAGTGCTTGATTTCGGTGCGGTATGGAGCTCAACGTAACCATATCGCCCGCACAAGCCTGCTTTTTTAAAACTTGTAATAGCAGCGCTATAGGGAGGTGAAATAACACCGCTTTTGTGGCGGTCGTTAAAATCCCTATAGCGCTCAAAACTCGTAATCTAGCTGAATGTTTCTTATTTTTTGTAATGGTAGTTTTTTTTTAAATTTTTTTTTAATTTTATTGTTTTTTGTAATTGTAGTTTTAATTTTCTAGCAATGTTAGGTTTTTTTATTTTTAGTAATGTTAGGTTTTTTTATTTTTAGTAATGGTAGGTTTTATTTGTTTTATTTTTATTTCAAAGGTAAGTTTGTATTTATTTTTAATAGGTAGTTAGTTTATCATTTAGGTCTATTTTAATTATGTTAAAGTTAGGGGGTGTTAGGTTTAGGGGTTAATAGTTTAATTTAGGTTGTTGTAATGTGGGGGGCGGCGGTTTAGGGATTAATAAGTTTAGTTAGTGTTGGCGATGTTTGTGAACGGCAGTTTAGGTGTTAATAGGTTTAGTTAGTGTTGGCAATGTTTGGGAACGGCGGTTTAGGGGTTTAATAGGTTTATTTAGTGTTTCAGTTAGTGTTGGCGATGTCGGGGAACTGTGGTTTAGGGGTTAATAGGTTTAGTTAGTGTTGGCGATGTTTGGGAATGGCAGTTTAGGGGTTTAATAGGTTTATTTAGTGTTTCAGTTAGTGTTTGCGATGTTGGGGAACTTCGATTTAGGGGTTAATAGGTTTAGTTAGTGTTGGCGATGTTTGGGAATGGGGGTTTGGGGGTTAATAGGTTTAGTTAGTGTCTGCGATGTTGGGGAACTGCGGTTTAAGGATTAATAGCTGTATATTGTGATTTAGTTGGTGCGGGCGATGTCGGGGAACTGCGGTTTAGGGTTTAATAGGTTTAGTTAGTGTTGTCGATATCGGGAATGGTAGTTTAGGAGTTAATAGCTTTATTTAGTCATTTAGTTGGTGTCGGCGATGTCGGGGAATGGCGGTTTAGGGGTTAATAGCTTTATTTAGGATTTAGTTAGTGTCGACGATGTTGGGGAACTACGGTTTAGGGATTAATAGCTTTATTTAGGATTTAGTTAGTGTCTGCGATGTTGGGAAACTGCGGTTTAGGGATTAATAGCTTTATATAGTGATTTAGTTGGTGCGGGCGATGTCGGGGAACTGCGGTTTAGGGGTTAATAGGTTTAGTTAGTGTCGGCGATATCGGGGAATGGTGGTTTAGGAGTTAACAGCTTTATTTAGTTATTTAGTTGGTGTCGACGATGTCGGGGAACGGCAGTTTAGATTAAAACAGTTAAAAATTCTGAATATGAATAAAGAATGTATCCAAAAATTCGGAAACTGATTTATTCATTTTCTGAATTTTTCGGGATTTTAGTTATGGTGCCGATTCGGATGCATTCGAATCTCCGAATCGGCCAAAATTTGTCCGAAAACAAAATTTGCTCGAAACAAAACGCACATGTCTATTAAATATTAACATATACCAATACCCAGGAGCAGAGTACATAAATAATTCTATATTCAGTATAGAGTTAACTACTCCTTTAGTCAAATTACACTAAACAATCAAAATAACAAGTTTTAATACATATTTTCTTCCATGCAAACAAGCAACACAATGCGAAACAAATATATAGCGTCAAAATCAAAGATACCAACTAAATTATTAAAAGGACATCGCATTGGTGTGGCAAATAGAAATGTACCACATAAAGGTTACCATGACAACCTATATGACAACTCAAAGTATTTGTATTAAAGAATATTAAAAAGGCTAAGCTAAAAGGATGACACTCAAAAATAATTCTGTGTTCCATCTAAAATAAAATGTTTCCAAATGCAGCACTTTGTTTTTTAAGAATGGATGGTTCTCTAATTAATAAACCAATATTTGTCTGTGAGAGCTGTACTTGTCAGCCAGTCAGCTGTACAGAAGTACACAATCATGCACTGCTTGTTGGCTTAACTTTTAATTCAATGTAACCCTTTTACTACATGGAATTTTAGAGAAAAAGTTGCTCAAAGTACCAGAGATTTTTTAAGCATTTCTGCTGTTACGCCATTTAAACAGAATAAAGCTTTTTTTTTTTTTTTTTAATTTACCTATATATTTTTTTTTGTGGCTAATGCTTACCCTCCCACAACTCCCGCCGACACCAGCACATGATCGCTACACATAGTGACACAGACAGTGTTACTGTGTTTAACAATCTGGCATTTGCCTTCACATGGAAACAGCACCAATCAAGCTGTGTTTCCATATGCAGACAGATGCCTGCAGTTTCAAGAACAGTCTCGGCTGTCAGATTACAACTGAGGATGCTGTAGGCTCCTGAAGCTGCAACGTATACAACCCCAATTCCGAAAAAAGTTGGAACAGTATGGAGAATGCAAAAAAAACAAACAAAAAGAGTGATTTGAAAATTCAATTCACCTTGTACTATATTGAAAACACATTATTGCCACATTATTTGATGTCTTACTTTGTGAACTTAATGTATTTCTGAAAATATACACTCATTTCAAGTCTGATGACTTCAACACACTCCAAAAAAGTTGGGACAGTCTTATTAGGTGTTTGGGCACTGAAGACACGTTAAGTTTAGCAAGCAGAATTTTCCCCCATTCATCCATTAAAGGGACACTCAATCAAAATTAACCATGTCAGAATATCCATTACAGACACATAACAGTTTTGAAATAGTGACGTCTGAGGGATCGTAGATCATGTGCATTCAGAAGTGGTTTTCAGCCTTGCCCTTTATGCACCCAGATTTGACCGGATTCCTTGAATAATAACATTTTATTGTGCACTGTAGAAGGTGAAATGCCCAAAATCCTACCAATTTGTCTTTGGGGAATGTTGTTGTCAAAGTGTTCGATTCTTCACTGACGCATCTGTTGGCAAATTGGCGAGCCTCGACCCACCCTTGCTCTTGAAGAACTAGGCCTTTTTTGAAGGCTCCTTATATACTATGATTACACGATTGCCTCACCTGTTTCACATCATCTTCTTATTTCAACTTGTCATATCACTATTAGTCCTAAATTGCCCCTGTCACAACTTTTTTGGAACGTGTTGCAGTCATCAGATTTGAAATGCGTGTATATTTTCAAAAATATATTAAATTCAAAAAGTAAAACATCAAATAATGTGTTAATTATGTATTTTCAATATAGTATAGGGTGAATTGAATTTTCAAATGACTTTTTTTGTTAGTTTTTTTTTGCATTTTCCATACTGTCCCAACTTTTTTGGAATTGGGGTTATATATACGTCATGTAGTACGATGGGCAATGTACTGCATGACATATAGGACATATTGTATGAAGGGGTTAAGCAACTGTTTAACTGCTGCTCTTTCATATACTGTACATTCTAGAAATATTTTAGCGCCATATCCCTTTAAAGAAAATCAAACTTATTTTTGATATATGCCTATTATATATGAGCAATTAAGTACTGAATGGTAAAAGCTTTGCATAAAAACAATGCTACAAAAACATAACATTAGTAAACTTTGTATTGTTTTACACTTTAGAAAGGGTTTTTTTAATCTTATTTGTTGTGACCAATTAGGAACATATATGAAATGAGCTCCTGCACGGATCAAGCTATCGTTATGTACAATGTTTGGGTTTTGATTCTTGTAGGATACACTTCCAACTCTCAGAGGCTTGTGGGAAAATACTGTTTTCATAGTCAAATTACAAGATTAAACACAAAAATTCCACATTGAGTTCAATGTCCTTTTAAGCTATAATCTTTCCATCACTGTGATATTATTTATATTCAAAGACATTTTGTTTTCATCTATTCTGTTGCAATAATACACACTTTTACACAACATACAACATATGTTGACTAGTAAAATTAACAGTAAAGCCTATTTCTTTCAAAATTAAATAGCTCATTATCAAGAGATGATTAAACTGACAAAACTACAAAGATCCCTCTTGCTAAATATTATATTCTAATATCACCTTAATCTCTTCTCTGGAAACAAATGCTTCCTTATTTCTCTACTAATCTATGGGTGTAATGATCTAAAGGTGCTTTGGGCTGGCGAGATTATTAAAAAATACTCACCAGTACTTCTATTTCCCTGGTGGAATGATCTAAAACCTGAAAACAGGGTGTGTCACTAAGGGGGGGGGGGGGTATACATACATTACAAAAGTGCACTATAAAATTCATATTTTAAAAATCTTACAAAATTAATAATTGAACCTTTCACCAAAAATACACTGGAAAAAATAATAATTGAAACTCATAACAAAATTGTTCACCAAAAAAATCATATTTTATCAAAAACGTAAAATCTGTGTGTAAATTACACACAAATAAATTGTATAAAATATGCACAGTGTAAATTGTAATTTAAGAACACTAGATATGCAAAAAATACTTAAAGCGTAATAGTTTTTTCGCACAATGGGCAGAATATGGGCGTTCCATGGGTGTATATGAAATTGTCACTCTAATCCCAACGTAATCCTGTAAAGATTTTCGCACTACAGATCTCAGTTTTTTCTCAAAACACTCAAAATACCTATAACCATAATAGAAAAACACATGCATACGAAAATATAGCCGATTCGAAGATGCTGTACCCAGAAAGCAGCGTAATGTAATTTATATTGACTGCAGGATTTCATTTTTAAAGTGCACCCCCTGTTCACTTTCATGTTAATAGGAGACATCTAGTCACTCGGAGAGAAAAACCACTTCTGATCTGGCGAAGTTAAGATTATCAGGCCCAATGTCACCATGTTTTCAAGATTACTGGCTAATGCTGTGTTTTGCCTTGTGCTATAATTTCACAATAACCACAGCTGTTGGTTAGTGTATTCTTTTGACTTGACCCATGCATTAAAGGAACAGTCTACTTGAAAATGTTTATTTTTTAATACACATTCCCCAGTTTTGCATAACCAACACTGTTATAATTATATACATTTTACCTCTGTGGTTACCTGGTATCTAAACCTCTGCAGACTGCCCCCCCCCATTTCAGTTATTTTGATAGACTTGCATTTTAGCCAATCAGCACAGACTCTATAAATAAATAACTCCACAGGAATAAGCACACATGAACTAACTGTCTAACAGTGAAAAACTGTTAATGCACTAAGATAAGAGGTGGCCTTCAATAGCTTAGACATTAGCCTACCTAGGTTTAGCTTTTAACAAAGAATACCAAGAGAATAAAGCTAATTTGATAATAACAGTAAATTGGAATATTGTTTAAAATTGCGTGCCCTATCTGAATCATGAAAGTTTCATTTTGACTAGACTGTCCCTTTAATTATTCTAGTTGCCCTAATACTATCAAGAAAGAAATGGAAAGTTTGTCCCTTGTTATGGTGGGGTCGTATCCAATTTTTGAAAATGAACATTCTTCCACGCTTATTCTACATTCTACAGACATTTCCTATCTCTCTTCCAAGGTTCTACATTACTCAAATTGAAAGCTCCTTCATTCTTTTGTGTGGGGGAAACTTAAACGGAAATGGGAGATTCGGATTGCCCTTATTTGAGTTTTATTATAATACTATTTGCTTGCATAAGGTGCTTGATTAGTACAGAAATTGCCATTCAAAAGCTTGGGTAGTGATCAACGTCATTAGCTGGAACTCTTTTTTGGATTCCTGGGAATTGTTGCATGGCAACAAATAAATCATACCCATTATACTGTAATATTTTCTCTATATGGGATAAAATTATAGCCAGGTATTCCAAAGTTTTCACTCCGAGATCCCCTTTATCACCTATATCCGTGAGTGCAGAACTGGTCATGGCTTGGGAGATGGTAGCGGCTAAAGGTGGGACTCAATATTTAAGGCATTCAATCTCAATCTGCAAATTATTAAATAATGGAAATTGTAGACCTAGATTAGAGCTAGGCACAGAGCTGGGTGGGGGTGGGGGTGTTCTCACACTCTCTGAAAAATAACCAATTAAATCACCTTCTTCACTCTTCCCCCTTTAAAAGTGATTTTTTTTTTTAGATCACCTATTCCATTTGAACAACTGTGCCTGTTAGTCTCCCTTTAGAGGTTCGCTATCATTAGCTGAGAGGACTTTAATGGGGTCATTTGAGGTGAGTGTAAACAAGGCACGGAATAGAAGGAGCCCCAGCCGGGAGTGTTAAAACAAATAAACTGAGCAGCTTTGAATACTGCATCTGCCGAAACGCATCAGCTGTAGCTAGTTTTGCTGACCTTCTTTTGTGCACATGTATGTTTTTTAGTCTGTACCTCCAGGCTTTTAGTCTAATAATAAAGTTTATTTGTTTTAACACTCCCGGTAGGTGCTCTGTCTATTCTATGCCTTGTTTACACTGACCTACCGCAGTGCAGCACAGTCGGTGGGAGCTCCAATTACTGTTTCTACCATAAGCTCCGAGGACGTTTGGAGCAGACCTACTGCGGGACTCATCACACTTCCCTGAGACCCACACACCCCCTGGTGTCATGGGGGAATGTTCCAGTACTCCAATCGGAGGAAGAGGGGAGCAACCACTAACACTTCTGGGTTTACCTTGAGGGACACACCGGAGATATCCACGTGCAAGTTTTGAGCGTACCTGCAGGAGAGAAACGCGGCGGACATACACGGTGCTAAGCAAGGGCATTCGGAGCTTTTGGGAACCTATTAGTGTTTGAATCTGAGTGAGCCCTGACCGAACCGCAGCGGATCTGCATGGAACTGCATTGTATCTAAGAGCCAGGAAGAGTAAGCGTTGTTTATTTCTGTATTACAAGCTTTACCAGCTCAGAGTGACTGCATAGTGGCTAACGCATTCTCAATCCTGGGTATCTAAGCAGGTTGAGAATTGTTAACACCACGCTACTCTTTTGTGGGGAGAGACTTTTTTGTTGTGCAATATCATTTGAGGTGAGCCTGGCATCCTATGAACTTAGTAGGCAGAGGGAGCTGGGAAGGGAAATTGCCCCATCGGATCAATTTAAGGTTTATACTTATACTAAAAAAATCATCCACCTCTACCAAATACATTGAAATGAATTATAAGAATCTAACTAGGTGGTATTTACCACCAGTCTGGCTAAAGCGGTTCAAATTTTAACAATAACTGCTGGGGGGGGGGGGGGGGGCTAGAAGGGTACTATGCTACATGTTTTGTGGGTCTGCACCAAACTGTGCACATTCTGATAGAGTTTTTAAAATTCCAGCTGGGTCAGGACTTTGTTTTAAGGCATATTGTGTAACTGTCTAAGACTATCCCAATTTGTGCTGAATGCAGGTAAAATCCTGATTGCTCACAAATGGAATTAAAATGTTGCCCTCTCTTTAAATATGTATTATCCTTAGAAGAATATAGCTGCTTTAGGCTCAAACAAGGCACCTAGACAACCTCACAAACAGCCATGAAAGCATGCAAGAGAAGTATACTTGCAGTCAATATCTTACATTGGCTTTAATATTCATTGGCTGATTGGGAAATCTCTCAAAACTGTCTTCCATCTTTCCTCTTTTAATCTCATATTAATTTCCTGGTTTCTCTTTGAAAATCCTTACCCCTACCAGAAATGCATAGACTGAGGAGACAATGCCCTCAAAAATTACTCAGCACTAGTGATGTCGCAAACTTAAAATTTTCCGTTCGCGAATGGTGAACGCAAACTTCCGCAAATGTTCGTGAACGGTCAAACCGGCCAAACCGCCATTGACTTCAATAGGCAGGCGAATTTTAAAACCCACAGGGACTCTTTCTGGCCACAATAGTGATGGAAAATTGTTTCAAGGGTACTAACACCTGGACTGTGGCATGCCGGAGGGGGATCCATGGCAAAACTCCCACGTAAAATTACAAAGTTGATGCAGAGTCTGGTTTTAATCCATAAAGGGCATAAATCACCTAACATTCCTAAATTGTTTGGAATAACGTGTTTTAAAACATCAGGTATGATGTTGTATCGATCAGGTAGTGTAAGGGTTACGCCCGCTTCACAGTGACAGACCAAACTCCCAGTTTAACGCATGCAAACAACCGCAAACAGTCCATTTGCACAACCGCTAACTCCCCATTTGTACAAGGTTGGATACCAAGCTAGCCATGTCCCGTTCCTTGTCCTCACTGATGTCATTGAAGGTCTCTTCCTCCACCCAGCCACATACAACACCAAGGGTCCCAGAAAGGTGACAACAAGCCCCCTGGGATGCCTGCTGTGTTTGGTCTTCCACCTCCTCAAAGCCACCTTCCTCCTCTGACTCCTCTTCTTCAGACTCCTCTCTCTGCGTTGCCTCTCTCTGCGTTATTATAAGGTGTGTTAAGTAGTACTATTCTTATCAGTTTAATCCCTGTTACGTCCCCTATCAGGGGACATGTATATGGCATGGATTTTAGGAACCGGCAGATGGAAAAAGATGCTTTGTCGGTCCTCCTACTTCAAATTTGGGGGCACGGCGCGTGCAATCGTGGCCGGACTTTTAGCCGACGGACATTTGGCCGAAACACAAGTGGCTGTCACAAAACAGTCCGGCCACGAGATGATAGATTTGATAGATAGATAGATATATACATAGATTAGATAGATAGATCAATAGATGCAATAGATAAATTTGATAGATACGATAGATAGATAGATTTGATAGATAAATAGATAGATTTGATAGAAAGATAATTTCCCAGACAAAGAATTACAAGACGTGCGGTCTGGGACCCATGGTAAGGTTTCAAGAGGCAGTTGCAGCGCCAGGGGACGTGTATATGGCATGGATTTTAGGAACCGGGAGATGGAAAAAGATGCTTGGTCGGTCCTCCTATTTCAAATTTGGGGCACTGCTCGTGCAATTGTTGCGGGACTTGTAGCCGACAGACATTTGACCAACGGACATTTGGCAGAAACACAAGTGGCTGTCACAAAACAGTGCGGCCACGAGATAGATAGATTTGATAGATAGATACATAGATTAGATAGATAGATCAATAGATGCAATAGATACATTTGATAGATACGATAGATGATAGATAGATTTGATAGATAGATAGATAGATAGATAGATAATTTCCCAGACAGAGAATTACAAGACGTGCGGTCTGGGACCCATGGTAAGGTTCCCAGAGGCAGTTGCGGCGCCAGGGGACATGTATATGGCATGGATTTTAGGAACTGGGAGATGGAAAAAGATGCTTGGTCGGTCCTCCTACTTCAAATTTGGGGCACTGCGCGTGCAATCTAATGTGCCACCAGATAGGAGTGGTGTGTTAAGTAGTACTATTCCTATCAGTTTAATCCCTGTTACGTGCCTTTTATTTGGTTTGGTTTTTGAAGCCACAGTGCAGCACCAGAGGCCAGAAAAATTTGGCATGTACACATGCCTGAAAAATTAGGTATTGTTGCAGCCGCTGCTGTAGCAGCGGCCAGAAAAATTGATGTTTGTTTCCCAGGCAGAAAGTGCCCTAAACATTGCGGCTTGAACCCTAGTTGGTGGCGGATAAGTCACGCAAGTCATCCGGCATTCGAAGATAAAATACAGCAGCGTGTGGACCATTTTTAGCCCAAGGCAGCTCATCTCATCAGGCCTTTTTTACTCGAATGTATCGCCCAATGTCAGTCCCTTTGGGATCCATCCCTCATTCATCTTAATAAAGGTGAGGTAATCTAGACTTTTTTGACCTAGGCGACTTCTCTTCTCAGTGACAATACCTCCTGCTGGTCCTTTCTGACAGGACACTTGAAGTGGGGCAGGCCAGAAGTTCTATCGCAAATTGGGATAGCTCAGGCCACAGGTCAAGCCTGCACACCCAGTAGTCAAGGGGTTCATCGCTCCTCAGAGTGTCGAGATCTGCAGTTAAGGCGAGGTAGTCTGCTACCTGTCGGTCGAGTCGTTCTCTGAGGGTGGACCCCAAAGGGCTGTGGCGCTGCATAGGACTGAAAAAGCTCTGCATGTCCTCCATCAACAACACGTCTGCAAAGCGTCCTGTCCTTGCTGGCGTGGTCGTGGGAGTCAGAGGATTACTTTCACCTCCTCCCCTGTTAGATTCCCATTGTGCTGTGACATCACCCTTATACGCTGTGTAAAGCATACTTTTTAATTTATTTTGGAACTGCTGCATCCTTTCCGACTTGCGGTAATTTGGTAACATTTCAGGCACTTTATGCTTATACCGGGGGTCTAGTAGCGTGGACACCCAGTACAGGTCGTTCTCCTTCAGCTTTTTTATACGAGGGTCCCTCAACAGGCACGCCAGCATGAAAGGCCCCATTTGCACAAGGATGGATGCTGAGCTACTCATGTCCCGTTCCTCGTCCTCAGTGATCTCACTGAAGGTATATTCTTCCCCCCAGCCACGTACAACACCACGGGTACCAGATAGGTGACAACGAGCACCCTGGGATGCCTGTTGTGGTTGGTCTTCCTCCCCCTCCTCAAATCCACATTCCTCCTCTGACTCCTTTTCCTCACAATCCTCTTCCAGCGTTGCCGCTGGTCCAGCAAGCGATGCTGATAAGGCTATTTCTGGTGGTGATGGTGACAACAACTCTTCCTCTTCACGCTCATCTACAGCCTGATCCAGCACTCTTCGCAGGGCATGCTCCAGGAAGAAAACAAATGGTATGATGTCACTGATGGTGCCTTCGGTGCGACTGACTAGGTTTGTCACCTCCTCAAAAGGACGCATGAGCCTACAGGCATTGCGCATGAGCGTCCAGTAACGTTGCAAAAAAATTCCCAGCTCCGCAGAGGCTGTCCTAGCACCCCGGTCATACAAATACTTGTTAACGGCTTTTTCTTGTTGGAGCAGGCGGTCGAAAATTAGGAGTGTTGAATTCCAACGTGTCGGGCTGTCGCAAATCAAGCGCCTCACTGGCATGTTGTTTTGCCACTGGATATATGAAAAGTGCGCCATGGCCGTGTAGGAACGCCTCAAATGGCCACACACCTTCCTGGCCTGCTTCAGGATGTCCTGCAAGCCTGGGAACTTATGCACAAAGCGTTGTACGATCAGATTACACACATGTGCCATGCACGGCACATGTGTCAACTTGCCCAATTTCAATGCCGCCACCAAATTACTTCTGTTGTCAGAAACCACTTTGCCAATTTCCAGTTGGTGCGGAGTCAGCCACTGATCCACCTGTGCATTCAGGGCGGACAGGAGTGCTGGTCCGGTGTGACTCTCTGCTTTCAGGCAAGTCAACCCCAAGACGGCGTGACACTGCGGTATCCGGGATGTGCAATAGTACCTGGGGAGCTGGGGGGGTGCAGTTGATGTGGAGCAAGACGCAGAAGCAGAAGAGGACTCAGCTGAGGAGGTTATGGAAGAGGATGGAGTAGGAGGAGTAGAGGAGGTGGCAGCAGGCCTGCCTGCAAGTCGTGGCTGTGTCACCAACTCCTCTGCAGAGCCACGCATTCCATGCTTGGCAGCCATCAGCAGGTTTACCCAATGTGCAGTGTAGGTGATATACCTGCCCTGACCATGCTTTGCAGACCAGCTATCAGTGGTTAGATGGACACTTGCCCCAACACTGTGTGCCAGACATGCCATTACTTCCTTTCGCACAATCGAGTACAGGTTGGGGATTGCCTTTTGTGCAAAGAAATTTCGGCCGGGTACCTTCCACTGCGGTGTCCCAATAGCTACAATTTTTTTTAACGCCTCAGACTCCACCAGCTTGTATGGTAAAAGCTGGCGGGCTAAGAGTTCAGACAAGCCAGCTGTCAGACGCCGGGCAAGGGGGTGACTTTGTGACATTGGCTTCTTACGCTCAAACATGTCCTTGACAGACAGCTGACTGTGGGCAGATGAGCAGGAACTGCTCCGGAAGAGAGACGGAGTGGCGGATGGTTGAGAGGGGGCAAGGAGGACAGCAGTGGTTGACGTGGCTGAAGATGCTGGACCAGGTGGAGGATGGCGGCTTTGAGTTTGTGTGCTGCTGCTACTCATGTGTTGAGCCCATAGGCGTTTGTGATGTGCGATCATGTGCCTTCGCAAAGCAGTTGTACCTAGGTGGGTCTTGGACTTCCCACGACTCAGTTTCTTTTGGCACAGGTTGCAAATGGCATCGCTGTTGTCAGAGGCAGACACACAAAAAAAATGCCACACTGCTGAGCTCTGCGATGACGGCATTCTGGTGGTGGCAACAGCATGCGTTGATTGGCGTGCTGTCTGGCTGACCCCAGGTGCCAATGCATGCTGTCTGACTGTGCCACTAGCTCCTTGCGACGACCTCCCCATGTTTCTAACTCGTCTCCTCCTCTATGTCTCCCCATCTGAACTTTCCCCTGTTCTTCTTCTCTTCTAGCGGGCACCCACGTGACATCCACAGACGCATCGTCATCATTAACCGCTTCACTTGTATCTGACAAATCAACAAAGGAAGCAGCAGCGGGTACAACATCATCATCATCACACCGTACGTCCATGTCTGTAATGCTGCCTGACTGAGACATATCACTGTTATCTACATCCTCTGTCAATGATGGTTGCACATCACTCATTTCTTCCAACTGCTGTGTAAATAACTCCTCTGACAGATCAAGTGAAGCGGCTGTGATGCTAGTGGTGGTGGTAGGCGGGTGAGTGGTAACTTGAGAGGTGCCCGAAGATATGCTGGAGGAGGATGGTGCGTCAAGGTTCAGAGCGGAAGCTATAGAAGATTGGGTGTCCTGTGTTAAAAAAGTCAACTATATCCTCCTCAGAACTTTTCGAGTTCATGGTACGTGGCCTCTGAACACAGGGTATTATTCTAGGGCCAAAGGGAATCACAGCACCACGACCACGACGGCACCTGCGGGGTGGCCTGCCTCTGCCTGTCATTTTTTTTTAAATGTACACTTACACTACTATTAAACAATATATGAGTGGTGCCACTGGGCAAGTGGGCACAGTATACGCTGTGAGCCTGACACAAAAAAGCAGACTGATGTTTCACAGTCTAAAAAGTTTTTTTTTTTTAAATGTACACTTACACTACTATTAAACAAGATATGAGTGGTGTCACTGGGCAAGTGGGCACAGTATACGCTGTGAGCCTGACACAAAAAAGCAGACTGATGTTTCACAGTCCAAAGAGTTTTTTTTTTTTTTAAATGTACACTTACACTACTATTAAACAAGATATGAGTGGTGGCACTGGGCAAGTGGGCACAGTATACGCTGTGAGCCTGACACAAAAAAGCAGACTGATGTTGCACAGTCCCAAAAGTTTTTATTTTTTTAAATGTACACTTACACTACTATTAAACAAGATATGAGTGATGGCACTGGGCAAGTGGGCCCAGTATAAGCTGTGAGCCTGACACAAAAAAGTAGACTGATGTTTCACAGTCCAAAGAGTTTTTTTTGTTTTTAAATGTACACTTACACTACTATTAAACAAGATATGAGTGGTGGCACTGGGCAAGTGGGCACAGTATACGCTGTGAGCCTGGCACACACGCTGGCAGGCAGGCAACTGCAATTAGATTACACAAGCAGACTGATGTTTCACAGTCAAAAAAGTTTTTTTTTTTTTTTAAATTTACCCTACTGTTACAACAGATAGGAGTGGTGCCACTGGGCAAGTGGGCACAGTATACGCTGTGAGCCTGACACAAAAAAGCAGACTGATGTTTCACAGTCCAAAAAGTTTTTTTTTTTTTAAATGTACACTTACACTACTATTAAACAAGATATGAGTGGTGCCACTGGGCAAGTGGGCACAGTATACGCTGTGAGCCTGACACAAAAAAGCAGACTGATGTTTCACAGTCCAAAAAGTTTTTTTTTTTTTAAATGTACACTTACACTACTATTAAACAAGATATGAGTGGTGTCACTGGGCAAGTGGGCACAGTATACGCTGTGAGCCTGACACAAAAAAGCAGACTGATGTTGCACAGTCCCAAAAGTTTTTTATTTTTTTAAATGTACACTTACACTACTATTAAACAAGATATAAGTGGTGGCACTGGGCAAGTGGGCCCAGTATAAGCTGTGAGCCTGACACAAAAAAGCAGACTGATGTTTCACAGTCTAAAGAGTTTTTTTTGTTTTTAAATGTACACTTACACTACTATTAAACAAGATATGAGTGGTGGCACTGGGCAAGTGGGCACAGTATACGCTGTGAGCCTGGCACACACGCTGGCAGGCAGGCAACTGCAATTAGATTACACAAGCAGACTGATGTTTCACAGTCAAAAAAGTTTTTTTTTTTTTTAAATGTACACTTACACTACTATTAAACAAGATATGAGTGGTGTCACTGGGCAAGTGGGCACATTATACGCTGTGAGCCTGACACAAAAAAGCAGACTGATGTTGCACAGTCCCAAAGGTTTTTAGTTTTTTAAATGTACACTTACACTACTATTAAACAAGATATGAGTGGTGGCACTGGGCAAGTGGGCACAGTATAAGCTGTGAGTCTGACACAAAAAAGCAGACTGATGTTTCACAGTCCAAAGAGTTTTTTTTGTTTTTAAATGTACACTTACACTACTATTAAACAAGATATGAGTGGTGGCACTGGGCAAGTGGGCACAGTATACGCTGTGAGCCTGGCACACACGCTGGCAGGCAGGCAACTGCAATTAGATTACACAAGCAGACTGATGTTTCACAGTCAAAAAAGTTTTGTTTTTTTTAAATGTACACTTACACTACTATTAAACAAGATATGAGTGGTGCCACTGGGCAAGTGGACACAGTATACGCTGTGAGCCTGACACAAAAAAGCAGACTGATGTTTCACAGTCCAAAAAGTTTTTTTTTTTTTTAAATGTACACTTACACTACTATTAAACAAGATATGAGTGGTGCCACTGGGCAAGTGGGCACAGTATACGCTGTGAGCCTGACACAAAAAAGCAGTCTGATGTTTCACAGTCCAAAAAGTTTTTTTTTTTTAAATGTACACTTACACTACTATTAAACAAGATATGAGTGGTGTCACTGGGCAAGTGGGCACAGTATACGCTGTGAGCCTGACACAAAAAAGCAGACTGATGTTGCACAGTCCCAAAAGTTTTTATTTTTTTAAATGTACACTTACACTACTATTAAACAAGATATGAGTGGTGGCACTGGGCAAGTGGGCCCAGTATAAGCTGTGAGCCTGACACAAAAATGCAGACTGATGTTTCACAGTCCAAAGAGTTTTTTGTTTTTAAATGTACACTTACACTACTATTAAACAAGATATGAGTGGTGGCACTGGGCAAGTGGGCACAGTATACGCTGTGAGCCTGGCACACACGCTGGCAGGCAGGCAACTGCAATTAGATTACACAAGCAGACTGATGTTTCACAGTCAAAAAAGTTTTTTTTTTTTAATTTGCACTACTGTTACACCAGATATGAGTGGTGGCACTGGGCAAGTGGGCACAGTATACGCTGTGAGCCTGGCACACACGCTGGCAGGCAGGCAACTGCAAATAGATTACACAAGCAGACTGATGTTTCAAAGTCGAAAAAGTGTTGTTTTTTTTTTTAATTTACACTACTGTTACACCAGATATGAGTGGTGGCACTGGGCAAGTGGGCCTGGCACACACGCTGGCAGGCAGGCAGGAAACTGCAATTAGTTTACACAAGCAGACTGATGTTTCACAGTCAAAAAGTTTTGTTTTTTTTAAATTTACACTACTGTGACACCAGATATGAGTGGTGGCACTGGGCAAGTGGGCCTGGCACACACGCTGGCAGGCAGGCAACTGCAATTAGATTACACAAGCAGACTGATGTTTCACAGTCAAAAAAGTTTTTTTTTTTTTAATTTACACTACTGTTACACCAGATATGAGTGGTCGCACTGGGCAAGTGGGCACAGTATACGCTGTGAGCCTGGCACACACGCTGGCAGGCAAGCAAGAGCAATTAGATTACACAAGCAGACTGATGTTTCACAGTCAAAAATTTTTTTTTTTTAAATTTACACTACTGTTACACCAGATATGAGTGGTGGCACTGGGCAAGTGGCTTGGCAGGCAAGCAACTGCAATTAGATTACACAGGAAAAAAAAATTATGTTCTAGCCTTAAAAAGGGCTTTTTGGGGTGCTGTCCTTACAGCAGAGATCAGATGAGTCCTTCAGGACTGTAGTGGACACTGAATACACTAGCCTAGCTATCAATTTCCCTATAAAATCACCAGCAGCTACACTGTCCCTCCTCTCACTAACAATGCAGCTTCCGAATGAATCTAAAATGGCTGCTGTCCAGGAGCTGGGAGGGTCTGGGAGGGAGGGTCTGCTGCTGATTAGCTGGAATGTGTCTGCAGACTGTGAGATACAGGGTCAAAGTTCACTCAATGATGAAGAATAGGGGGCGGATTGAACATCGCATATGTTCGCCCGCCGCGGCGAACACGAACATGCTATGTTCGCCGGGAACTATTCACCGGCTAACTATTCGCGACATCACTACTCAGCACCACATGAAGACTGCCTAGACTCCTCCTAAAACCACTTGATTATGCCCCAGTCTACACAAGTTCCTCCATCTACTTGTTCTCTGGGTCCAACCTAAGTTATAAAACACTCATTTTGTGGGGTATACTAAAAAAGCATCACAGTATACTTAAAGGGACAGTCTAGGCCAAAATAAACTTTCATGATTCAGTAATTTTAAACAATTTTCCAATTTACTTTTATCACCAATTTTGCTTTGTTCTCTTGGTATTCTTAGTTGAAAGCTTAACCTAGGAGGTTCATATGCTAATTTCTTAGACCTTGAAGCCCACCTCTTTCAGACTGCATTTTAACAGTTTTTCACCACTAGAGGGTGTTAGTTCACGTATTTCATATAGATAACACTGTGCTCGTGCACGAGAAGTTATCTGGGAGCAGGCACTGATTGGCTAGACTGCAAGTCTGTCAAAAGAACTGAAAAAAGGGGCAGTTTGCAGAGGCTTAGATACAAGATAATCACAGAGGTTAAAAGTATATTATGATAACTGTGTTGGTTATGCAAAACTGGGAAATGGGTAATAAAGGGATTATCTATCTTTTAAAACAATAAAAATTCTGGTGTAGACTGTCCCTATAAGTACTTCCTTCACAGTTCTTCAATATTTGTGGCAACATTTATTGGATTACAGTCCCTTTAAGACAGAGTTGTACATAGATATGCTCTTTCCTTTTGGTTCAGAATCAAACTAAACAGCTTTTGTTTTGTTTTTAACATTAGCAAATAGTGCATATATGCATGATACAAATTAATAGTGTTTACTGTCACTTTAAGAGGAATTGAAAAGGAATTGGTCGCTTGACAATTAGGAGTGAACATAATAAAAAAAAAGGAAAAACAGTAAAAGGTTAAAGGGTTAGTGCCGAATCAATGTAGGGAAAATAAAAGTTAACTTTAACAAGTCACTGTGAAAAATGAATGACTTAATGCAGCAAGTGATACGGCTTTAAAATTAAATGATTCTGACATCTATTCAGTGCAAGCAGACAATATAATGGCCTCCTCAAAGGAAAACTTCAAATTATGAATCACTCCACTTTGCATTATTTATAGCCAAATCTAGAACAACATCGCTAAACACATATACTGTACAATCTTGAAGCAGTGTGAAAGCCAGCAGAAAATGTCCTGTTATATTATTAAAGATGTGACAGGGAATACCTCTCTTTATTGCACATACTTCATAGCAGTACAGAAGAATTCTGTTAAAATAATCTCGTTATTTTTTAACAGTGAGCATTTTTTTTCATACATCAATGAATAATTATTTTCTTTGGCTCTAAAAAGAATTTAAGTATATAAACAAGTATAAACCATAGAACAATATTTTGTTAGATTATATGTTAAAATTGCTGTTAGATGACATTTAGATATTGCTGTAATTAAAGGGACAGTAAAGTAAAATTAAAGGGACAGTCAACACCAGAATTTTTGTTGTTTAAAAAGAAAGACAATCCCTTTATTACCCATTCCGCAGTTTTGCATAACCAACACAGTTATAATACATGTTTTACCTCTGTAATTATCTTGTATCTAAGCTTCTGCTGACTGCCCCCTTATTTCAGTTCTTTTGACAGACATGCAGTTTAGCCAATCAGTGCTCACTCCTAGGTCACTTTACGTGCATGAGCTCAATGTTATCTATATGAAACATGTGAACTAATGCCCTCTAGTGGTCAAAATGTATTCAGATTCGAGGCAGTCTTCAAGGTCTAAGAAATTAGCATATGAACCTCCTAGGTTTAGTTTTCAACTAAGAATACCAAGAGAAAAAAGCAAAATTTGTGATAAAAGTAAATTGGGAAGTTGTTTAAAATTGCATGCCCTATTTAAATCATGAAAAAAAAAAATTGGACTTGACTTTCCCTTTATTGATCAATAAGCATTACACAGGAAATATTTATCTGCCAATGAGCATTAGGAGGAAGTAAATATCTAAAATAATTGAATACATTTATAGTGAAATTTAAAAAGCTTTTACTTTTACATTTTTTTCATGCAAAAAACTAACAAAAAACATTGAAATGTTTAAATGCTGTGGGGGTCTCTTTAGATACTGATTTCTCACAGACTGACAAGCAGAACTCTCATTGCATTGTAGACAGTGATATGACTTAAAAGCATAAATTACTTTTTGTCAGACACAAGCATTTTAAAATGCCCTCAAAGAAAAAAATCTCTAAAATCTACCTTTAACCCTTTAGTGACTCCATGTACGTCGCCAGTTGTTAAGGGTTTTCTTGTTTTCTAATAGCGCTATTATACCCTCCCTCCTCCCTTCTGTTCACCGGAAATGGCGGCAAGACCATGGTATTGATTGCGCAATCCCCATAGAAATACAGGGTACATCACTGGTCTTTAAGGGGCTAAACAAGTAGTTGTCCACAATGCTTATTTTATTTTTTTATTTTTGATTTGACTAAACAAGGACATTTTCAAATATATACATTTTTTTTTGGGGGGGGGGGGGGTGGAAAATGGATATCATTAACCTAAAAGAAAAAATAAAGTTTTGTTTTTATCCTTGCATGCTTATAACTTTTTGGAGAAGATGATGCCAATTGGACAATAACCACATGTGTTCAAAAAAAGAAAGGATGGCAATAGCACTACACCAATACTAGAGAAGGGGTGCTCTGTCTGGTTTAATTAATATATATACCTTGTGAGCTAGAGTGCTGGTGCACAAAATCAATTTGCAGATATAGCCTAAATCACTGAAGGGATTGAGACTGGAAAGGTGCACTTGTATAGCACTTCTAATGCCCCTGATTTATAAGATAACAGACTATATAGATTAGACCAGGGGTCAGCAACCTTCGGCTCCCAGATGTTTTGTAACTACATTTCCCATGATGCTCAGATAGCCTAAAGAGTGTCTCAGCATCGTGGGAAATGTAGTTCCAAAACATCTGGGAGCCGAAGGTTGCTGACCCCTGGATTAGACCAATGGGTCAAATTGAAAATAAAACATAACTTTTATTACTACAAAGGTTGGATAAAATCACTGTGTACGTGTGTGCAATTTAAAAACACATAGAAACTCGAATGAAGGATTATAGTGGTTTATATGAATCCTTATTATATATGGGCATGCGTAATAAACATCCACATGTGTGGTATGGATAATGTGGGAATTTATTGCTAGTAGTCCAGTTGACAATGAGCGGATTATAATCTTACCCTTTAAATAGGTAGTATAAATTAATGTATCTAATCACAAGGAGGTGGCACAGATGTTTGAATATTCTGACTACTGCCGAAGTGAATATATGTATAAGTAGAGATAATTTTTATAATAACACTTGTCTCGTAATAATACCTATATGTATATATAACAAATATTCACTACTGATACTTAATATACACGTTGGCATACATTGATTATAATTATTATGTGTAGAGAAAGAAAGATGTTTCTATCTTTTATTCTCAGGTTGCCACTTATGTGTATATATAATAAGACAGTGTCAGTATTCTATGAATGTCACAGATATTAATACACACACTTGTGTAGTGTGCTGTATCAACACTTCTAGGTAATTTTTAACTTGTGATTGAGTTAAATTGTGAATGTCATAGATATTAATGAACACACATCTGTATTGTGCTGTATTAACACTTCTTAAAAATTATTTAACTTGTAATTGAGTTTTAATAAAGTCATCTACATCTAGTACTTTCTGTTGGTGCCATTATGCGATATGTCAAAGATTGTGTCAGCTTTATTATAAATGTAGATATGTACTATATTTAGTGAGTACACCCATTCCAGTTAGTATTGCTAAGTCTGAGATAATTAGCAATACAGCTCAGGTTAGAGGCTCCAAACGTTAAGGGGTTAATAGAAAAAAGTGCTGTATATACAGACTGTCTATGAGGCTGCAGAGAGCCTTGTTATAGCAAGGGTATATTCTTGTATTTGAGAAATGCTGTATTAGTTTGACCAGCATAAAAGATACCAAATGATCTATACTAGGGTGTTTAACATTATTTCTGCTATATAGTTTGACATTATTTCTGCTATATAGTTTATAATAACAACTAAACACTAATGATTGAAATTCACTGTATTATTGATAATGATAACTCCACATCAGTGACTGCAATTCACTGTGATTGTATATACAATAATTGTATTTTGGATCTTATAAGAACTTTCTCTAGGTTGATAAATTTAGTTTGCAAATTCAGGAATTTTTTGTTGATGTTAAGAATTTTCCACCAATTACAGAGTTAATCAGATGTTTGTTAGGATTCGCTTTTCAACCAGATTGTTTGTGACACTGCAAAGAGCCTTATTTTGGCATGAAACAGTTTAACGGCTGAAATAAGCTATCTGTTTTGTCCACATGCTAGTGTCACTAAATAGGCATTACTTGTAAATGTTTTTGTGTTGGAAGCAATTATAAATACATGCTGACTCAAAAGTAAATTGTGGCCACAAGTAAGGTCAAATATTACTTTAAACTGCTAGATCGAGTTAATATGCCATTATAACTACAAACAGGGTATTTTTACACGATATCTTGTGAGCTGCTGGTGCAATACTGAATACGGAGAGCGTATTGCTTTCCGTATTCAGCGAGGTCTGGTGGACCTGATCCGCACTGTCGGATCAGGTACGCCAGACTTTGTTAAATAGAGGCCATTGCATCCACAAGGTCTAAATTTGGAAATAGAATTAGGGAGATTTTTTAAATAAAATGTCTAATAGTTTTTTATATCCAAAATTATTTTTTATAGTATACATGTGTTATTTAAGGCTTCATATATATGTTTCTTAAGGTTTCATATATATTAATTTTTCTAGTACAAAGCATTTTTGATCCTTTATGAGCATTTTTAATAAATAAAAGTTCATCATAAGTACATATATATGTTTATGAACTTATCACCAATGATGCTGTTCTTAACAAATTTTATTAATTTGTTTTATAACATAACATTATATATGCATTTGTTTTTTTCCATAAGTTGTTAAGAAAGGAAACTTTATGACTAATAAGATTAAATTTATTTACTTGTTTATTACATCTTATTAAAATGTTGAATTTATTAAGCTAAAGAGCAAATAAAAAACTGTGTATTCCCAAATGCTATAAGTATATAAAGCTCATAATGGAAGATTGTTCTCTCTGACACAAGTACGCTTTATCAAAGACTGAATACTAATGTTTTTTAAGAATTGCCTTTACACCATCAATTGCAATCACATATCATCAGGAGGGTATTTAAGGACGAGTAAGAAGTAGATCCATTATGGCTTGACAAAGACTCCTCTGAGCTGAAACGCATTGCCGCTAACGGACTACTTGCATAGGAACCACCGGAAGGTCGGACGTCATCCCTGCATGTGTGGGCATGTCTGGAAATAAGCACAGATTAGTTTGGCGTCTTGGCAGCACATAGGAACTCCGCATAAGAAAACCACATTCTTACAGCTTTTAACTAAAGCAATACAGCATTGCGATCAAACAACACCGTAGAAGAATAAGATACCTCAACGGAAAGTTGTAAAAACTCCAGACTGAGACATATGTATATTATAAACAATTAAATGTATACCGCCAAGCACTGTGGCTAATTACAGAGCAAACTTGCCTTAAACACCAACCTTGAATATTTGCAAAGACACTAACAGGGGCCCTAATAAGGGCGATTGCTTATACTTTCATTTATATTATTTATGTAACAACCCGGAATGAATATATATTATATCCATCTGATTTATAACACTGTTTATAACGATGTCCATCTGAAATATAATGCTGTATATCTGCTGTATATCTGCTTTTCAACACTGTTGATTTGGGTCATAGAGCTATTATCCACTTTTTAGACAACGTTTAGCAATTTTTAAGAATCTTTTTCGAACTTTTATGTTTGCTCAGGACTAATAAGGTCAGATTAATTTGCAAGTTACCCGGTAATAGTAGTTTTAAATATTGTAAATATTGGTACCAATATATCTAGAAGCATATGACTAGTGTTTTATGAAGAACATAATTTAATGATACTACATAACTCTTTTTGATATGTGAATAAAATAATTTGTTTGGAACAGTTTGCATTGGTGAATCAGTAATAACTATTTATATGGAACATGTTAACATGATGGGTTTTTTTTAAATAATTTTTCTAAAATAAGTTTAAAAAAAGAGTATTGCCATTTAATAAGATCTTAAGTCAGTGTTTCATACAGAGGCGCTTACATATATCTATTTTTTCCTTTTGTAGAGGCTTAGATAAAAGGTAATCACAGAGGTAAAAAGTGTATAAATATAACTGTGTTGGTTATGCAAAACTGGGGAATGGATAATAAAGGGATTATCTATATTTTAAGCAATAAAAAATCTGGAGTAGACTGTCCCTTTAATATTACAATCTGTCTTTTACTGTTTTCTTTCATACACATAAATGAATATTTTTAATGCAATGTCCCTTCAATAAATCTTCAGAAGATTACTAATCTATAACACTGGTTAATTAATGTACCATTTTAATTAATTAATTAATTAATTAAATATTTGGATCAGATCTGTTTTATATAATGTAACAGCTTTCAGAGGGAAATGCCCTATTCTTCTTAAAGATAACATTTATAATCAATATATTCCTAGTCAACCAATAACATAGTATTTAATTGGAATAATTTGTACCCTTCCTTTCTGTAAAATCTATGTAAAATCTACCTGATAGACAACCCTAAACAAGCAAGGCTATTTCAGATACAGATAGACTCTGCTATTTTCCATTATAGAGTTATATATATATATATATATATATATATATATATATATATATATATATATATATATAATATGCAAATACATTCAAATGCATGCAAGATAAAATTTATCTCAAGGATTCCTTAGACGTTGTTTATGTATCTAGGTAAACCATATATCTAATTACAGAAAAAAGGCTTTCTATAAGGTTACAGGGGAATCATGAACAAGGTTAAGATGTTATTAGAAACATTAAAGAATATAAATTCAGAGCTGTCCTACATATCAATGCCTGAACAAATTTGTTAGAGTGCCTTAAATTAAAATATTTTTTTTTCTGAGGTCATCAAACAGTAGAGGAATAGGAATTTATAACCATTCAATATCTGAAAATTCTTAGTTTCACGTTCCAATTCACTATATTTACCACTAATAAGATTTTCATTTAGAAAATATATCACCAGTTTGAAGCGGTCCCAGTCAGCATAACTATTGATTAACAAAATACATCATTTAAATTAAAGGCAGAAAATTTAATTTCTTATAAAATGAAATGCTTAAATTTGCATTGTGAACAAAAACATGTATTTTATTATTTTATTTTTTTAGCTTTGTAATGTACTTAGCAAAAAATTATAAGAAACAAGGGCGAAATATAACATTAATGTTTTTTTCACTGAAAGAAAGGATCAGAACCTGCAGAATTCAGAGGCTTGACTCTGCAACATTGTACACAGTGAATGTGTGATCTGTGCAGGAGCTTTTATATATATATATATATATATATATATATATATATAGTTGTGCTCATAAGTTTACATACCCTGGCAGAATTTATGATTTCTTGGCCATTTTTCAGAGAATATGAATGATAACACAAAAACTTTTCTTTCACTCATGGTTAGTGTTTGGCAGAAGTAATTTATTATCAATCAACTGTGTTTATTTTTTTAAAATCATAATGACAACAGAAACTTCCCAAATGACCCTTGTTTACATACCCTGGTGATTTTGGCCTGATAAAATTCACACAAATTCACACAAAGGGGGTTTGAATGGCTATTAAAGGTAACCATCCTCAACTGTGATCAGTTTGCTTGTAATTAGTGTGTGTGTATAAAAGGTCAATGAGTTTCTGGACTCCTGACAGACCCTTGCATCTTTCATCCAGTGCTGCACTGACATTTCTGGATTCTGAGTCATGGGGAAAGCAAAATAATTGTCAAAGGATCTGCGGGAAAAGGTAGTTGAACTGTATAAAACAGGAAAGGGATATAAAAAGATATCCAGGGAATTGAGAATTGCAATCAGCAGTGTTCAAACTCTAATCAAGAAGTGGAAAATGATGGATTCTGTTGAAACCAAACCACGGTCAGGTAGACCAACTAACATTTCAGCCACAACTGCCAGGGAAATTGTTCGGGATGCAAAGAAAAACCCACAAATAACTTCAGGTGAAATACAGGACATGTGGTTTGGCTGTTTCAAGATGCACATTAAGGAGGCACTTGAAGAAAGATGGGCTGCATGGTCGAGTCACCAGAAGAAAGCCATTACTACACAAATGCAACAAAGTATCCTGCTTACAATACGCCAAACAGCACAGAGACAAGCCTCAAACCTTCTGGCACAAAGTCATTTGGAGTGATTAGACCAAAATTGAGCTTTTTGGCCACAACCATAAACGCTACATTTGGAGAGGAGTCAACAAGGCCTATGATGAAAGGTACACCATTCCTACTGTGAAACCCGGAGGTGGATGTTTTGGGGATGTGTGAGCTACAAAGGCACAGGAAATTTGGTCAGAATTGATGGCAAGATGAATGCAGTATGTTATAAAACAGAACTCCTAATTTTCCACTTCTTGATTAGAGTTTGAACACTGCTGATTTGCATTCTCTATTCCTTGGATATCTTTTTATACCCTTTCCGGTTTTATACAGTTCAACTACCTTTTTTCCCACAGATCCTTTAACAATTATTTTTCTTTCCCCATGACTCAGAATCCAGAAACGTCAGTGCAGCACTGGATGAAAGATGCAAGGGTCTTTAATAGCCATTCAAACCCCTTTGTGTCAACTTGTGTTCATGTTATCAGGCCAAAATCACCAGGGTATGTAAACTGTCGATCAGGGTCATTTGGGTAGTTTCTGTTGTCATTATGATTTAAAAAGAGTAAACACAGTTGATTGATAATAAATGGCTTCAGTCAAACACTAACCATAAGTGAAAGAAAAGTTTTTGTGTTATCATTCATATTCTCTGAAAAATGGCAAGAAATCATAAATTCTGCCAGAATATGTAAACTTATGCGCACAAATATGTATATATATATATATATATATATATATATATATATATATACAGTATATAAATAGAAAGTCAGGCACTCTTTTGCAAGCACACTGCAAGATTAAAAGCAAAATGGAAGAGTTAGTTACAGCATTTGACCAAATGCTCACCAGCACTCTCAGACAGCTGCACAGCTTACAGTGCTGCAAGCAGTTTTGTAAATTTTCACCCTGAATCACTGTAAGCTGTGCAGCTGTCTGTGAGTGCTGATGAGCATCTATGTATGTATGCTCTGTTGTACTGCTGCCCTTGTTACAGTAAAAGTGGATTTATTCTGAACTACGTGAGTGTCTGCCAGTTCTTTATTACATGTGTGTATATATATATATATATATATATATATATATATATATACAGTGTAATATTCTCCAAACATACCCACAGTACTAGTAAGTGGGAGGCAGCATGATTTGTTCAAAAGTTTTTAATTCAGTGACGTTTCGGGCAAATAACTCCTTTCTTCAGACAACTAAACATATGAAATACAGTGCTATTTATACTACACACATAAGCAAACAAATGACATACAAGTTTGTGTGTAAGACGCATCAGTACCGTACTTCCTGTGCCGCATATCACATGATATCCAACTCCCTAATCACCATAGTAATGTGATAAACATATTGCGTGAAAAGAATTATTTAACAAAACAAACAATCAAATTCATGCAGATACCGCCACATAAAGTATTAGCTTATTCTCAAATCTAGGAATCAAAAAATGAGACCAAAGCAGGGGAATATTCTCCAGGCGATCACCTTGCATATCTAACAGCTACACTAAAAGTGGCAACCTTAAATTGGAAACATTTTAGCAATCGTATTATATTATAAACGGAACCTATATATTCTTAGACAATAGTATTGTACACCGATCTATACTAACCTTTATGCCCATTTTTAGCTAGTACCTTGTTACTATATATGTCTCACTAAGATAACATGTGATTTTGTTTTAAATGAGTCCCTTCTCACTAAAATGTAACCAAAAATGTCATAGGAAAAGACCAAAATCCTTACTAGAACTCAAATGAAATATTATTTGAGTCTATCATATGATTATAGAACACATAGAATGTTAATGAAGATTAATTCAGCTGATCTAAGAAAAACACAGTAGGTCAAATCAAAAGAAAAATAATTTTGAATTAAGAAATAAAGGAATTTTTAATAAATAAAACAAAAACCATCCTGCATTAGGGAAGATGCAATGCCATATATCCAAGTTTAAAACAGTAAATAAGACAATGGGATAACATCTGTCTAAGAAGACAGAGGGAACCCTGGGATATATTGCTTATAATTTATTTGGAAAAACTAAAAGGAAGTGCTATTCAAGCATTGATTTCAACCCATTTTGGAAATAGAGTGTCCAATTTGTACATCCACTAGGATTCTAATTGAAGATAGAAGTTTCTTGTCCCTATTACCCCTCCCTATAGGGTGTGACACATGATCAATGACCATGGTCTTTAGTTGGGAAACAGTGTGTCCTTTTTCCATAAAATGTCTGGCAACTGGTTGGTCTAAGGAACCATCTTCAATTACTGATCTTATTACTGAGCGATGATTAGCCATTCTAATTCTCAGGGTATCACAGATGATAATATACACAATATGTGTAGTGGTAACAGTTACATGATGTTTAATCCAACATTTCTTATTTGTATGCGGAAGATGGAAAGTCTTCTCCGCAACGTCACAGAATTAAAACACTTTTGAACAAATCCAGAGTGGCGCCTCCCAGTTGCTAGTATTGTGGGTTTGTTTGGAGATTATTTGAGTAGGTTGTATACCCTGATCTTTCTTAAAGACTGACTATATATATATATATATATATATATATATATATATATATATACATACATACACAGGTGAAACTCGAAAAATTAGAATATCGTGCAAAAGTTCATTTATTTCACTAATGCAACTTAAAAGGTGAAACTAATATATGAGATAGACTCATTACATGCAAAGCAAGATAGTTCAAGCCGTGATTTGTCATAATTGTGATGATTATGGCTTACTGCTCATGAAAACCCCAAATCCACAATCTCAGAAAATTAGAATATTACATGTAATCAATAAAACAAGGATTGCACATACCTGTAGAACAATATCGGACCTCTGAAAACATGCATACTGTATGTACTTAGTACTTGGTTTGGGCCCCTTTTGCAGCAATTACTGCCTCAAGGCGGCGTGGCATGGAAGCTATCAGCCTGTGGCACTGTTGAGGTGTTATGGAAGACCAGGATGTTCAGTCTCATGTCTCTCATCTTTCTCTTGGCAATGCCCCATAGATTCTCTATGGGGTTCAGGTCAGGCAAGTTTGCTGGTCAGGCAAGTTTGCTGGCCAATCAAGCACAGTAATCCCATGGTCATTGAACAAGGTTTTGGTGCTTTTGGCAGTGTGGGCAGGTGCCAAGTCCTGCTGGAAAATGAAGCCAGCATCCTCATAGTGCTCGTCTGCGGAAGGAAGCATGAAGTGCTCCAAAATCTCCTGGTAGATGGCTGCGTTGACCCTGGACTTAATGAAGTACAGTGGACCAACACTAGCAGATGACATGGCTCCCAAAATCAACACAGACTGTGGAAACTTCACACTTGACTTCAAGCATCTTGCAGTGTGTGCCTCTCCATTCTTCATCCATAATCTGGGTCCTTGGTTTCCAAATGAGATGCAAAATTTGCTCTCATCAGAAAAGATAACTTTGGACCACTGAGCAACAGACCAGGTCTGTTTTTCTTTAGCCCAGGTAAGACGCTTCTGACGATGTTTGTTGTTCAGGACAACAAGAGGAATACAACATTTGAAGCCCATGTCCAGGATCCGTCTGTGTGTGGTGGCTCTTGTGAAAGTCCCCAACACTTTTGAATGGCCTTTTCCTGAAAATCCTCTCCAAGCTGTGGTCATCCCTGCTGCTTGTGCACCTTTTTCTCCCACACTTTTCCCTTCCACATAACTTTCTATTAATGTGCTTTGATACAGCACTTTGGGAACATCCAACTTCTTTTGCAATTACCTTTTGAGGCTTTCCTTCCTTATGGAGGGTGTCAATGATGGTTTTCTGCACAACTGTCAGGTCAGCAGTCTTTCCCATGATAGTGATTCCTACTGAGCCAGACTAAGAGACTATTTAAAGGTGCAGGAACCCTTTGCAGGTGTTATGACTTAATTAGCTGATTAGAGTGGGACACTTTGAGCCTAGAATATTGCACCTTTTCACAATATTCTAATTTTCGAAGATTGTGGATTTGGGGTTTTCATGAGCTGTAAGCCATAATCATGACAATTATGACAAATCATGGCTTGAACTATCTTGCTTTGCATGTAATGAGTCTATCTCATATATTAGTTTCACCTTTTAGGTTGCATTAGTGAAATAAATGAACTTTTGCACGATATTCTAATTTTTCGAGTTTCACCTGTATATATATATATATATATATATATATATATATATATATATATATATATATATATATATATATATATATATAAAGCTCTGGAAAAAATTAAGAGCCAATTCCAATTTTTTCTGAAATTAGCATCTCTACATATATGGCAGTGTCTGTTGAATTACAACACAGACCCACCTCATTGTACTTAATGCGGTACTGATTATGTGATCACCTCAAGCAAATCTTTTTTAATGAGGAAAAGTATAAAAACACTGCTGTGGGCATCACTATCCTCTTGAAATAGGACCGGCTGGATAGCAAATCAAAGTCTCCTCTCCACCACTACCAATTTACAGTAGTCCCAGATTACATTCTATTATTTCAAAACAATATAGAAAATATTCATAAAATCATATATCCTTTACTGCGGCAATCCTTGGTATTACATTCTAGAACAATCCATAAGGCCAGCAAAAGTAAAGTATTATATAGTATTGATTAGTGTAGCACAAACGTTTGCACCCGAGAGATAAGGGGTATATCGCAAAGGTTTGCACTCGTCCGGCTTACAAACTCGTATCGTAATTTAACCTAGAATGATTCCCGCCACTTCAGAGCTCTGGTTAACTGTTTCACAAAACATTAAAGAGGCACAAATCACATCCAAAATACATTACAAAGTACACTTACATTCATAATAACATCATCTAATAAAAATTATAAAAAAAAAATTATTGCATAAAAATGTTATAAGGGCTTAAAGATATAAGGTCTCAGTTATTAGAAAAAAAAGCCAGGAAAAGGGCTTTAACATTGAGATTCGTACATGTCTAAATATGGATATGTATGTATATGTTACGGGTAAAGTCAGAAATCCGGGTAATCCTAGGATTACCTGGGTAAAATTGACATTACCCAAGGAGCTGTGGGTAAAGCCCGATGAGGTGTAGTTCCCCCATTTACACTTTTTTTGCCTCTGCCTTGGGGGGGGGGGGAGTTCAAGGAAGGCGCCCCTCCTATCCCCTGGCATCTACCCTAAGTGAACCTTGGGAAATGAGGGCACAGGCATAAATGATAGTGAAGATTTGTAAATTACAGAAGATTTATCATGTTACATCGGGCTTTAAACACAGCCGCTTGGGTAATGTCAGGTTTACTCGGGTAATGCTGGGATTGCCCACTTGTAATCTAGCCCTATGTTGGAATAACAATTTGTATTGATAAATGCCCCTTAAAATTAACAATACTACCACATAAGTACGTGTAGGCAAAGTGCCAGAAATTATTTTCCAATAAATGCTTGTAGTAGTATTTTTAAATGGCATAAATAAAAAAAGGATAAATACCTAGAAACATACTTCGAAATAGACTAATAGATTAGCCTAGATGCAGCTGAAACATTACATCAAACAGTACAAACAGAGTGGCTAAACGGAAATAGAATTCATATAGGCATATGAATCCATTTTAAATGTTCTTAATTGTTTTATTTCTTTTTATTTGAGCAATGCTTTTACATTAAAGAGACAGAGAGACAGTAAAGTCAAAATGAAACTTAAATGGATCGGATAGAACATTACATTTTAAAAAACTTTCCAATTTACGTCTATAATCAATGTTGCTTAGTTTTCTTGATATCCTTTGTTAAAGAGTAATCCTAGCTGAGCTTGGGAGCGTGCACATGTCTTTAGCCATCTGGCAGAAGCGTTGGCAAAAATATTTATAGCAATATAATACATAGTTACAAACACTGCAGCCATAAAATAATAAAGTCACCTGCACACTCCTAAACAGCCTACCTAGGCGTGTTCTTCAACAAAGGATACCAAGAGGAACAAAGCACATTTTAAGATAGAAGTAAATTGGAAAGTTGTTTAAAATTGCATGCACTATCTGAATCATAAATGTTTAAATGTTACTGCCCTTTTAAGGCAATTTTCCTACAAACTCTCCAAAGACTGGCTATTTTGTTCTTACTCTGGGTTATCAGAAGTATCATGTATGATGATCCTGAGACATCAAGACATTTGATATACAGTATCTCCCTATACATAAAAGCATTTTAAAAATGCCTAATTTTGCATTTTCCTGGTTTTTAAAAAATAACACAATTTTACTAGGTAAACACTTTATTTATACTGCTCAGGACTAAACAAAAAGAATAAAAACACAGATGTACATTCATGATGATGAATACAAGCTTAGCAAATCATAACACCTCTGGTTATTAAATTTCAAGCTTAAAGGGACAGACAGTCTAGGCAAAACTAAAAGTTCATGATTCAGATAGGGCATGCAATTTTAAACAACTTTCCAATTAACTTTTATTGTCAAATATGCTTTGTTCTCTATGTTGAAAGCTAAACCTAGGTACGCTCATATGCTAATTTGTAAGCCCTTGAAGGCACCTTTTTTTTCAGTGCATTTTAACAGTTTTTTCACAGCACTAGTTCATATGTGCCATATAGATAATATTGTTCCCACTCCTGTGGAGTTACCTAGGAGTCAGTAATGATTGGCTAAAATGAATGTTTGTCAAAAGAACTGAGATAAGGGGGCAGTCTGCAGAGGCTTAGATACAAGGTAATCACAGAGGTAAAAAATATATTAATATAACCGTGTTGGTTATTCAAAACTGGGCAATGGGTAATAAAGGGATTATCTATCTTTTCAAACAATAAACATTTTGGAGTAGACTGTCCCTTGGTCAAAATTTAAATGCACATAGATTAATTATATCTTTGAATAGAAACATATTTGCATTATATATGAATAAGTAAAAATAAAATGTAACACTGTTTTATTGTTAATATTTTTTTTCTGCATATGCATGTGAAACATAACTAGATATTCTCAGTGCAACAGCATAACTACTGCAGCTGTTCAGAACACCAGTGGGGCTTATAGCATGTCGGCAAATAACAAATTGAGTCCAGATGGTAAAAGCACCTTAGGCTCTCTGAGCATGTGTCATATTTAAATTGCTGTACAGTGCATACTTAAATACACCTTTGAAACTATAGCTTTTATTAGAAGCATTTTTGCTAATACATGTATATTATAAAAATGATTCTATTTAAAGCTGAAATGCATCCATGTGGAGACCAACTTTATCTGGAATGTCTTTTTAATTAATTTGGATACAAATATTTAAGCATATTTTTATATATAATTAATAAAAAAAAGAAATAGGAACATCTTAATCAAAATTTTGGTAGAGTTTAAAATAATGTCTCATCATTTAGATTATTTTCCAGTAACTATAATGGATGTTTTTCATAAATGTTATTGTTATGTATGGATCACAATACCATCCATAAGAAAAATAGTTAATTGCAGCAATAGTAGAGGAAAATATTGTTAAGAGATTTACATTAGTCTGTAGGGCAAAATAAGTGCATGTTATTAAAGTCTAAAACTTAGCAAGACTGTACTAAGCTTACAAGAAGAGTCAGTAAAACTTCCTGATTTCTGGCTAAGGGCTAGATCATGAGTGGAGCAGTATTTAACGCTCCTGCTCGCGTGCTAACACCGCTAGAAGTAAGCTTTTTGTGCATCGGGGAGTGCTCGTATTCCTAGTTGAAAGTAAAAAGTTTATACTTGCGCGCTAATCCAAACATAGAAGATCCCGCTTGCATTAATTTATTCCCCCATAAAAGTCAATAAAGAAAAAAAGAAAATGTGAAAAAACACCCTACTCGCGCGCAAACCTGATCACATATTCTCAAGTGCACTAACCCGACATGAAAATATTAATATTTCACATTACAATGTTATTCACATAGAGGAATATGTTCTATTTATTCATAAATACATATTTATATATATACAGTATATATATATATATGTTACGGGTAAAGTCCGAAATCCGGGTAATCTTAGGATTACCCAAGCAGTTCTGAGTAAAGCCCGAAGTAGTGTAATTCCCCATCTACACAATGTTGTTTTGCTGGGTGGTTCAAGGAAGGCGCCCGCCGATCCTCTGGCATCCACCCCGAGTGAACCTTGGGAAATGAGGTTTACAAGGAGGGCTTCGCCTCCCTTGAACCCCCCAGGCAGAGGCAAAAATAGATAGTGAAGATTTGGGAATTACAGTGCATCGTAAATATGTTTCATAAATGTATTTGTTACTGAAATGTGCTAAAAAGCAGCACTTTTTTTTAAAATCAGAAATATAGAAGATGTGAATATGTTTGATGAAGGGAGTTGAAGCACTCGAGCTTTACCAACAGCACTCTGAGTAGATTTATAATGTTACTTCAGGCTTTATTCGGAGCTGCTTACATTAAAATCTGGAATATCAAGGGAGATATGCCGTGAGGAGGGGACAATGTTATTAATTTCTCTTAATGCTACAGAGGAAAGAGTGTTGGGTCTGGGTTTGATCTTTGTCCAAAATACAGGGTTTAATTTCTTTAACACCCTCCTAGATGTTAATAAACTTATAAGGAAAATAACTTTGTATACTTCGAACACTTTTCCAAGAAAGAGAGTGGTCCAAGCGATCTCATGCCACAGAAAGATATAATACATATTTCTTTTAATTAAGAGTTGGAACAATTGAGTTTCCAAGAAACATGTCACCTAGGATCGCTTGAGACACTTCTTGCAGAAGAGGGGAATGAACCACAAAGAATTGACCCTAAACGCCCTATATTTAAAAATCTGTCTAATTTCTACCCTATACAAAGCAGGGGCACTATTGTAGAGAAATTCCAGAAAAGGGTAGAACAAGAATTAACCACATTATTATATCAAACACACAATAGACATTCCCATATGACAAGACAAGAAAAAGAAGCACTAAATAATCTTAGAGAAAACACACAGCTAGTGGTCCTTCCTGCTGATAAGGGGGGGGGGGGTCGTTAGTGGTGATGGACAAATCAGAATTTGTGAAGGAGGCATTGAGACAACTAAATAAGAGCTTGGAGTATATAGTCCTTGAAGGGGATACTACAAAATGCTTTAAAACCCATTTAAAAGATATAATTGATGATGGCTTGGATCTAAACATTTCGAAAGTAGAAACTAGTGAATACCTAATAGTGTCCAATCCAGTAACACTGATATTTAATCACCTTCCGAAAGTCTATAAGTCCATCACCAACATTTTAGGCCGCCCCATGGTCAGCAGAATAGGGTCACTAACTGAACATCTATCTGAATGGCTAAATGCCCTCCTCCAACCATTGGTTCTAGATCTCTGAAGTCATATTACTGACAGTAAACATGTATTAAATCTAATTAAGGAGGTTGTGTGGGAGAAGGAGTATATGTGGGTCACCATTGATGTAAAAGCTCTTTACTCATCAATACCACATAAGAATGGCTTGAAGGCATTTGATTTCTTCATGCAGAAATACTATGTTCACAAAAAAACTTGTGTGACTGTGTTCCTTCTCACGCATAATTTCTTTTTGTTTCAGGACAATTATTATCTCTATGTGGGACTGCGATGGAGGCTAAATGTGCCCCCTCCTATGCTAACCTCTTTAACCTTTATGGAGATAGAAATCCTTTCAGACAGAATGTAGTCTTTTACCGTCGGTTTATAGATGACCTCCTGTTAATCTGGAAAGGAGAGGAAGATAGGATCAGTGATTTTGTACAGTGGCTAAATGAGAATGAGGTAAACATCAGCTTTAATTTTGAAAAACACAAGAGCTGTATAAATGATCTAAATATTACTTTAAGAGGTACGCCAGGGGAAAAAGTATCATCTGAGATATACAGAAAACCTATAAGTGGAAACAAACTACTGAATGCAAACAGTAGCCATCCGAAATGGGTATTTAGTGCTGTGGTGAAAGGACAATTTCTCAGTTTGAAAAGAAACTGTTCGGAGGAAATGTTTGAGAAACATTCACATTATCTAACTAAAAGACTCAGATAGAGAGGCTATAAGAAGGAAGTAGTCTTAGAGGCAAAAGGAAAGCAAGTGTATTGAGTAGACAGGAACTACTAACCCCAAAAAGAAAAGACAAAAAGAGAGAATTGGATGAGGGAGGAATCATGTCCCTCACTAGCTATTCTGATCAATACTTTGATATCTGTGATATAATAAAACACTATCTCCCAATGCTATAAGCAGATGATGACTTGGTGGATTTAAATAAGGGAGGATAAAATAAAATTGCACCATTGGCAATATGTTGGCACCAACTGCTCTGAAACAGTCTAAATCCACCAACTCATCTTGGTTATCTTGCAGTGGGATGTATAAATGTATCTTTACACACTGTGTAGCCTGTAAAAAAGTGGAACAGGGGGAAGACTTTAGATCTTCAGTAACAGTGTATGAGCTGTAGGACAACGTATGCCATATATCTTATAACCTGTACCCAATGTGACAAAAAGTATGTTGGCCATTACGACCAGGGAGCTTAGATCAAGGATCAGGGAACATCTTTCAAGCATAAGAGTGGGCACCTCAGGAACACCCCTAGTGCAACATTTTGTAAGAAATCATAATAAGAATATGGAGTCCTTCAAATGGACCGCAATAGAAAAGGTTATGAGTCCTCCACAGGGTGGAGATAGAGAGAGGGCACTGGCTAAACAAGAAGTATTCTGGATCTTTAAGCTCAAAACCAGGTTACCAGGGATTTTTAACTCAGATTATGATCTAATCAATTTCTGGTAGAGAATGAGTTACGTGCTATTTCCACTCTAATCGGTTATGCTACACTATATAAAAAAAATCTGTGTAGTTACAAAGATAGCTCCAACCCCTGACCTTTGCCCTGATCCCTAACTTAATTTAACTGTATTGTTTAAAAGCTGATTAGATTCACCAAATTTATATGAATACTTCCATCAAGAACAGAGTAAATACTTGGGTTACTACAGTAATGGTTAAAGTGTAACTTGTGTAATGGAAACGTGAATTGGGTCCCCAACTATCAAACGGCAACAGCGATAATCCTTATGATAAGTTATATATTTGTTTTTCTGAACAGTAAATCCTTGTTTCATTTTACAGAACTCTGTAAATATAGCAAGTAGTTGTTACTACTATTATCATCACTACTAACCTACTTTAGCTGAGAACTAATTTGAAATATGATTGAAATTGATTAATTAAAATGAAATTAATAAAAAACATAAAATGGAATCATATGAAATAATGAAACACATGAGATACATGAAAGTGGAGGACCACTTCTGCCGGTTTCGTGGAGGACTTCGGCCCGGTTGGGTGAAGACTTCTCAAGGTAGGGTGATCTTCAAGGGGTTACTGTTAAGTTTTATTAAGGGGGGATTGGGTGGGTTTTAGAGTAGGGTTGGGTGTGTGGGTGGTGGGTTTTAATGTTGGGGGGTTATTGTACTTTTTTTACATGTAAAATAGCTGATTACTTTGGGGCAATGCCCCGCAAAATGCTCTTTTAAGGGCTATTTGTAATTTAGTATAGGGTAGGGCTTTTTATTATTTTGGGGTGCTTTTTTTTATTTTATTAGGGGGATTAGATTAGGTGTAATTAGTTTAAAAAAACTTGTAATTATTTTATTATTTTCTGTAATTTAGTGGGGGGGTCGTACTTTAGATCATTTTATTTAATTGTAGTTAATTTAGGGAATTAATTTAATTGTAGTGTAGTGTTAGGTGTAATTGTTACTTAGGTTAGGTTTTATTTTACAGGTATATTTGTCTTTATTTTAACTAGGACATTATTAAATAGTTAATAACTATTTAATAACTATTGTACCTAGTTAAAATAAATATGAAGTTGCCTGTAAAATAAAAATAAACCCTAAGATAGCTATAATGTAACTATTAGTTATATTGTAGCGAGCTTAGGGTTTATTTTATAGGTAAGTATTTAGTTTTAAATAGGAATTATTTAGTTAATGATAGTAATATTTATTTAGATATATTTAAATTATATTTAAGTTAGGCAGTGTTAGGGTTAGGGTTAGACTTAGGTTTAGGGATTAATACATTTAATATAGTGTCGGTGACGTTGGGGCGGCAGATTACGGGTTAATAAGTATAATGTAGGTGGCGGCGATGTAGGGGGGCAGATTAGGGGTTAATAAGTATAATGTAGGTGGTGGCGGTGTAGGGGGCGGCAGATTAGGGGTTAATAAGTATAATGTAGGTGGTGGGGTCCGGGAGCGGCGGTTTAGGGGGTAAACAGTATAGTATAGTGTGGGTGTTTAGTGACAGGGTACCAAGAAAGCTGAAAAAAAGCCGAAGAACAGCGAGATCGATGACTGTTAGTTAACAACAGTCCGCTGCTCATCGCACCGTACTTGGTGCGCAGCTTTTTGACAGCTTTTTTGGTAACTTTGGAGAACGTATTCAGGTCCGCGGCAGCGATCTTAGGCGATTGTATTGGTGCCATCGGCGTTGAATGCAAGAAAGTCGACGCTTTGATAAATAGATGCCTAAGTCTAACTCTAAAAGGTTCTATAAGTACATAAATAGTAAAAAAATCTAAGAAGGACAATATAGGAACATTAAAATGCGTGAAGGGTAGCATGATAAATAATGACAGAGAGAAGGCTGAGGTACTAAACCAGTTGTTTTCTTCAGTATACACAAGAGAGGAACTATTGGGTGATACTTTGGAACAAAATAGAACATTCCAGTCCATACCATTAACTGGGCTATGTTTAGAGGATATCAGGAAAAAACTGGATAATATTAAGGTAAATAAAACTCCAGTGTGTTAAGGGAACTTAGCACTGTTATAGACAAACCACTACTCTTAAAGGGACACTGAACCCAACTTATTTCTTTTGTGATTCAGATAGAGCATGCAATTTTAAGCAACTTTCTAATTTACTCTTGTTATCAATTTTTCTTCGTTCTCTTGCTATCTTTATTTGAAAAAGAAGGCATCTAAGCTTTTTCTTGGTTCAGGACTGTGGACATCACTTTTTTATTGGTGGATGAATTTATCCACCAATCAGCAAGAACAACCCAGGTTGTTCACCAAAAATGGTCCGGCATCAGAATTTACAATCTAGCATTTCAAATAAAATACCAAGAGAATGGGGGGGGGCGTGTCCAAGTAGCGACTGTGGACGGTCGCATCTTCTCAGTGCTCCTGCCGATCACCCAGCAATCCGCCGGTGTAGGGTACCTATTACAGCGATTTAATATACAAAACGATCAGCACTACTGGTATAGTGGTTTGTTTGGAGAAAATCAGGTTACTCACTGTATTTCTGACGCTAGAGCGCGAGAGTGGACAATATAGGCCTGGAGCGGCTGCTCAGGACAGGCAGCGCTACCCCCCTCGGTCCCCCGAGGGTAATTGTCAGGACTGGACATAATAGAATATAAACTTCTCACACTTTTACAGCACTATAGAAGAAAGGGGATCTTTCAAACATAAAAAAACCTAAGGCTACCAAGCAATCTCTTGCTGCGCAATAAATATGGCCACCGTGATAGAAGTTAACTACCTGCATCGCATTGACGACATTATGGAAAGAATTGAACACCGCTTTATGGGTCTGCTACAAAGGGCTACTTGGGACTTTCTAATGCAACCACATATGATATACTTTAACCCGGAGAGCAGAGCGGAAGACAGGGAGGCGACAGCTACGGAAGATACAACCGCGGCAAAGAACTTTCCCATGGTTACCTCCCTACAAAGCAAGCGGGGAGTCAAGGCTAGTGCAGTGTCAGCTTTACAGGGTTCACCTCGAAAGGAGTCGCCCCAGCAAAATAGCAGACCGCCAGTGACTAACAAGCAACAGAAGAGCACTATCTCCATGGCGCCTCTCAGTGCAGATATAAAGTCCAAATACAATTATGGCGCTAGAACACGCTACACAGCAGCCTCTAAACAACTCAAGAAACCCAGCACTTTCTCCCACGCTTTTTTGTGGACAAATCGACATGGCCAGGAAGCATTCCTTATACAGGGTACTGGAAGTGATTCCCGGTTTAATATACCTACGGAGAACACATCATCTATTATGGATGCAGCATTAAAATGGCAGCTGGGTATATCTTTATACTCTGACGGAAAAGACTTTGGCAAACAGTCTAAAATGAAATATTATCGGGACATGATAAAGCCAGCCTAACGTAATCTTGGTACTGTAAAATGCTGTTTAATATTGTTGGTTTAAATATGTTTTGATCCTGTTTATATCTATGCTGATGTGGTTATAACTGTTGTTGCTTCCCTACGTTTTATTTTAAATGGCTACATACACTCTTACTGATGCACACTATGAGGGAGCTTTAGAACTATTCATGCATTTACGGCATAGTGGAGGCATTGTGGATACATTGGCGCCCTTTTATACTCCTGAGTGTTTCCTGCGGGGTTTAGGGGGGGCCCCCTAGGGTGACAAAATTAGAACTGAAGGGGGGATCAATGGTATGTGCGCAGCCTCAGAACATAGAGGGGTCTAAAAAAGAATAGTAATATTAGTGCCCCATCTGGCGGTCTACGGCCGGGACCGTTGTTGGGAGCCCAAATATCATTTATTATCACTAACACAAGCTACTTCTAATTGGAGAGTGTTATGAGCCGTATTATAAATCTCTGATCATTGTCTAGGGAGTGACACGCAATAACTAGTTGAAAGTGTATATATATATATATATATAGCCACTTAGGTTTCATAATGTAGACTATACTAGTTGGGAAATAAGTCCTGCATGGTTAAGTCTCCTTTTGTTCTGTTATGCAGTTTCTTTTTCTCTTTTTTTTTTTCTCTTTGTTTAGACCACAAAAAATGGTCGCTTGCCTCTGTGAGTTGTATGTTAATATAACACCCAGTCCTGACCGGTACATCTATATAAATCCTTAAAAGAAGTAAATAGTTTCATGATGCTTTTGAATATGATGATGTACGTTTCTGCAAATTTTCATTTCTGTTATATGTAGAAAATAACGCTAATACAAAATGAGGGTAGATGTTTATTATCATGTGAACACAGTTATGTTTCTCAAGACTAATGTACTTTGCCTGCATTTTCCATCAGATTGTACACCATACACATATTGGAATTCTTGTGTCATATGTGCAATCTTTTAAGTTAAAATTATAACCCCTTGGACTTTGAACTATATCACTATATAGGTCCAAAAGTGGCCTTACACATTGATATCCAGGGATGAAAGATGAGGACTATTAACATCCACTACAAACCAGTAATGTCTTGAATGCTTTGTTTATGTTTTTCATTCGTGTTAATGCTTTTTGACCTCAATAAAAATATTAAAAAAAAAAAAAAAAAATACCAAGAGAATGAAGACAATTTGATAATAGGAGTAAATTAGAAAGTTGCTTAAAATTTCATGCTCTATCTGAATCACAAAATAAAACATTTGGGTTCAGTGTCGCTTTAATTTTTAAAGACTCATTATCTTCAGGCATGGTACCCCAGGATTGGCGTAAAGCTGATGTGGTGCCACTCTTCAAAAAGGGAAGCAGGCATGATCGAGGAAGCTATCGACCAGTTAGTCTGACATCAATAGTGGGGAAGATATTTGAAGGGATTATAAGGGAATATATTGGGGAGCATATTCGTGTAAACAAGATTATGAGTTCTAATCAGCATGGTTTTAGGAGAAATAGATCATGTCAAACTAATCTAATTAGATTCTACGAGGAAGTAAGTAAAAATATAGATAAAGGGGAATCAGTTGATGTGATATACTTAGATTTTGCAAAGGCGTTTGATACAGTGCCACATGAAAGATTAATGCACAAAATTAAGGGACTGGGAATAGCTGAAAATGTTAGCTCATGGATAAATAACTGGATAAAAGATAGGGAGCAATGAGTAGTAGTAAATGGATCATACTCAGATTGGACAAAGATAATCAGTGGAGTCCCCCAGGGATCAGTGCTGGGCCCTGTTCTTTTTAATATTTTTATAAATGACTTGGAGCAAGGATTAAATAGCAGCATCTCTATTTTTGCAGATGATACATACAGCCAGATTACGAGTTTTGAGCGCTATAGGGAAATTAACGACTGCAGCATTTTCAGCGGTATTTCACTCCCTATAGCGCTGGTATTACGAGTTTAAAAAAGACGGCGTTTGCAGGCGATATGGCAGCGTTGAGCTCCATACCGCACACAAATACCAGCACTGCTTTAAGCTGCTGTTACGTGCTCGTGTACGATTTCCCCATAGACAACATTGGGGAGAGCCGGCTAAACAAAAGCCTAACACCTGCAATCACGGTGTTATATGTCTATAGGGAATTTTTTTTTTATGTTTAAATCTAACACCCTAACATAAACCCCGAGTCTAAACACCTCTAATCTGCCGCCCCTGACATCGCCAACACCTACATACACTTATTAACCCCTATTCTACTGCCCCCAATGTCGCCGCCATCTAACTACACTTATTAACCCCTAATCTGCTGCCCCCAACGTCGCCGCCACTATACTAAAGTTATTAACCCCTAAACCTAACCCTAACCCTAACGTAACCCTAACACCCACTAACTTTAACATAATAATTCCAAATAAAAATTACAATTAATGTCTAAATAATTCCTATTTAAAACTAAATAAATACCTGTAAAATAAAACCTAAGCTAGCTACAATATAACTAATAGTTATATTGCAGCTAGCTTATGTTTTATTTTTATTTCACAGGTAAGTTTTTATTTATTTTAACTAGGTAGATTAGTTATTAAATAGTTATTAACTATTTACTAACTACCTAGTTAAAATAAATACAAATTTACCTGTAAAATAAAACCTAACCTGTCTTACAGTAAAACCTAACATTTCACTAAAATTAAATAAATTACATCAATCAAATACAATTAACTAAATTACAAAAAAAATAAACACTAAATTACACAAAATAAAAAATGAAATGATCAAATATTTAAACTAATTACTCCTAATCTAATAGCCCTATCAAAATAAAAAAAGCCTCCTAAAATAATAAAACCCCTAGCCTAAACTAAATTTAGAATAGCCCTTAAAAGGGCCTTTTGCGGGGCTTTGCCCCAAAGAAATCAGCTATTTTACCTGGCAAATAAAAATACAAACATCCCCCCAACAGTAAAACCCACCACCCACACAACCAACCCCCCCAAATAAAATTCTATCTAAAAAATCTAAGCTACCCATTGCCCTGAAAATGGTATTTGGATGGGCATTTCCCTTAAAAGATCTTTTACATTGCCCAAACCCTAAGCTAAAAATAAAACCCACCCTTAATAAAATCTAACATTAACCCCCGAAGATCCATTTACAGTTTTGGAAAACCGGACATCCAGCCGGCGAAGTCCTCATCCACGCGGCAAGTAGTCCTCAACGAAGCCGGAAGAAGTCTTCATCCAAGCGGCAAGAAGTCATCATCCAGGCGGGCAGAAGAATTCATCCTGACAGCATCTTCTATCTGCATCCTTCCGGCGCGGAGCGGGTCCATCTTCAAGACATTCGGCGCGAAGCATCCTCTTCATACGGTACCAGCCGTACACTGAAGGTTCCCTTTAAGTGACGTCATCCAAGATGGCATCCCTTGAATACCGATTGGCTGATAGAATTCTATCAGCCAATAGGAATTAAAGGGTAAAAAATCAAATTGGCTGATGCAATCAGCCAATAGGATTGAGCTTCAATCCTATTGGCTGACCCAATCAGCCAATGGGATTGAGCTCAAATTGGAATAGCTGTTCCAATCAACCAATAGAATGTGAGCTTTATCCTATTGGCTGATTGTGCAGTACAGGTATACCTACAACACCTGTAATACCAGCAGTAGTGAAAAAGAGCCATAACGATGCTTTTTCACTCATAATGCACAACTCGTAATCTAGCCTGCAGACTCGCCAGAAACAGCAGTTATGAAGCAGCAGTCACAAAGACCGCTGCTCTATAACCTGTCCGCCTGCTCTGAGACGATTGGCCGTGAGTCTTCAGGGGGCGGCGTTGCACCAACAGCTCTTGTGAAATGCTGGTGCAATGCTGAATACGGAGAGCGTATTGCTCTCCGTATTCAGCGAGGTCTGGCGGACCTGATCTGCACTGTCGGATCAGGTCCGCCAGACTTTGATAAATATAGGCCATAGTAGAGAGTTGGCTAGCAATACGACATGAAATTAAGCTCAGCTTTTATCTGCAAGTCTTTTTTTCCAATTCCTACAGTATCTGAACCTAAGTCCCCAATATTATTAAAAATGATTTATTTTGTTTATGGTGTTTTGTTAAAATATATGTTAAAATAGAAAATTAGGTTGGTCATATAGGACCCAAGAGTGGTCTCCTTTGATCAAGATAACCCCCTGTAATTTTGCTCTATAGTTATAAGGTCCTGTGTGTCATTCAGGTAGTTAGTGTACTGTTTAGCATACTGCTTGTACAATATTTTCTTTGAATTCTCTTGAAATGTTTAAGGTAAACTTGAGACTCAGGGGCCGAATTATCAAGCTCCGAATGGAGCTTGATCCCCCTGTTTCTGCCTGAGCCTTCAGGCTCGCCGGAAACAGTAGTTATGAAGCAGTGGTCTAAAGACTGCTGCTCCATAACTTGTCTGCTGCCTCTGAGGCTGCGGTCTTCAATCCGCACAATCCTATACGATCGGGCTGATTGACACCCCCTGCTAGTGGCAGCGAATCTGCAGGGGGCTGCATTGCACAAGCAGTTTACCAGAACTGCTTGTGCTATGATAAATGCCCACAGCGTATGCTGTCGGCATTTATCGATGTGCAGCGGACATGATACGCTACATTGTATCATGTCTGTCCGCACTTTAGTAAATCGTCCCAATTGCGTTATTTGATGCATGTATTGCACTACCTTTGTACTTTACTGTCTTCTGATAATTGTATGTCTTATATTGAACTTCAAATACAAAAAAATAAAAAAATAAAAAAATAATAATAAAAAATAAATAAAATACTTATCAGCCCACTTGTGCAGAAAGTTCTTTGTTACCTAGAATCTGAGGTTTATGATTGGAGAATTGAAAATTAATCGATAATGACCACATTTACCTCGTTAAATGTGTAACCAATAAGAGGTCACTATGTCCCTTTAAATAGAGGAGCGTTTGGGGGAGGAGCTAGCCAGCTAATGAAGCAGCAGCACTTGTGGAGAGCTCTGTGTTATATACTCCATTAAACTGATAAAAAGTGCTTTTTGAGACCTAATAAAGCCTTAAAAGGATAAGGAGCAACATCCCCAAGCAGAGGATTATCAATACAAGGAGCCTTTTTTAAGATTGGGAAAAACTGAACTCAATCCGGTTTTGAGAACCAGAACAAAACCAGGAAACCCCCCGGCTTCGGCCTGCACCGGATCGAAAGGCCTCACAAAAAGTTCTTTAAAGATCACCAAACTACCTAAGGTCAGTGTAACAGATGTGGTCAAGCACTAGTGGGGCTAATTGACATCATAGCTAAGAGAAAGGGGCACTTTATAAAGCAGAGAAAGGGCCCTGGGCCTATCCACATTTTCGGCCGAAGCTGGGTGGGGGAGAGACATTCAAGACCCTGCATCATAACTCTTTAATAACTGGAGAGGTGTCCCAAGGTGGGCCTTCCATTACAGGAAGATCTGCTCAATTGAAAAAGAGAAAAAGCCCATTGTGATTTAGCCATTTTAAAGACACTTTTTCTCTTCTTTTTTTTTTTTTTTCTTTTTTTTTCTTCATTACCACTTTTCTCTCCTTTTGCATTTTTTATGGAGTGGAAAAGGTGGGGTTGGCACATTATATATTGAGGGGGCCAGAGAGGTTTAGTGCAGCTAGAGCCATTAATAACAGCACAGCATCCTAATTACAAGTGTGGAGAAAGACTTTTGAACTAGGTGCATTTCCATGCTGCAGCACAATAATATCACAGCTACCATCCCCCACTCAGGCTTTCATTTAAAGAGTATTTGCAACTTTGCTCCCCAACTTTATCAGGCAGACACATCTAGAGACTATAAGGAGAGACACTGAATTAATCAGTCCTGGAGAGTTGAGGCGGTCAGAAACTGCTTTGTTTGGCTACTACTGATTGACAGTTTTGGAGAAATATCTACAGCAGACACTAGCACTCTCTCCCCACCCCTTTCCTGCCAGTCCCAGTACTGGTGGGTCATATCCAAGATTCCCTCTCCGTGATGGTCCTGTGAGGACAGCTTCCCTGGGGAGTTGAGTGCTTTATTTTTGCAACTGCTCATATTTTGGACTAAAGTGAAGCATAATTACCATCCTACATGACGATCATCTAACAGATGGTCCACAGATAGGGTAATACAGTACTTACAGGGGCTTTTTCCACTCGCTGATCTCTCATCCTCTAGCCTAAAGGCCTTTGGGCAACAAGGAATACAGGAGAGGTATATTTAGCCGGCCCTGACACACAATACCCTATTCAGACCCTCTCCATCAGTCCAGATAATTCGCCAACACTATTGCAAGTTTTTGCAGAGGAAGACATGATGTGGGACTAAATGGTTAATGGATGAACCTTTCGGACATGACTGAGTAGATAATAATATAGGTGGATATCTAAAAAAGATTTCGGGCTGTGAGGCTGCTATATTGGCAACAAAGTGGTATTGTTCTATGCAACAGAAGCTACAAAACCACTAAGCAGGTTCTATACAGAATAAATTTCAGTTTTTCTGTTTGTTTCTCTCTTCTCTCTATTAATACATCATTCCTAACAGTGCCCTCAATATGAAAAGCCGTACGCAGTCAGTCAAAGAGTGTTTATCAAAATCACAACAGAAAAAGAAACTAGCTATGTTAGATTCCTCTCAACAGATGGAACCAGTTGAAGATATAGCGGATTCCTCTCCGTCTCCGCCCAAGTCAAATACCTCAAACGAGGCCCTTTTAAAGCAAATAAAACAAATGTTTCATGAGGAAATGAGATCAGCCTTATCAGAACTAAAGCAAGATATCGCAGACATAGGTGAAAGAACTTCGGCTATAGAAGATAAAGTTGATGAAATAGTAGAAGAAATCCCGGAACTACAGGCCACAGTAAGCTCCCAACAAGCTCAAATACAGAAATTGGAAGATCATCTGGAGGATCTGGAAAACAGATCGCGCAGATCCAACATCCGCATACGCAATTTACCAGAAAAATATAACAATCTCTCTGATACTGTAACTCAGATCTTCCAACAGTTATTGCCAGATGAGGAGACATCATTTCTCCTTATGGACAGAGTACATCGGGCTCTAACCAAGCCTCCAACTCCGGGAGCTCACAGAGATGTTATAACAAAACTCCATTATTATCACATCAAAGATAGAATCATGCAAGTTGTCCGAGGAGTTCAAGAAATCACCTATGAAGGCCACAAAATACAAATTTTTGCTGATTTATCGCCTATTACTTTGAGGAAAAGGAGAGAATTCAAACCAATAGTAGCAGCCCTAGCCAATGCCCAAATCAAATATAGATGGGGATTTCCTTTTCGATTGTCCTTCACAGTAGACAAAACATCTTTTTCCTGTGCCACAGTTGAGGAAGGACAGTCGATTTTGAACAAACTTCACATCGGTAGAGGAACGCCCCCTCCAGCACAATCGCCCAAACCTCAGCGAAAAGCTCTGACACGTACCTGGACACCAGTTCTCAAAAATGGGAAAACTCCAAGGAGAAATCATGATTCGGAAAGCCCAACCTGAGTCAAAGAGACAACTTATAAGTATTCTTTCATGTCCCCAAACGGGGGAGTCAGAGACCTCATTGGATTTTTCTTATGGGGGTTAACTCAAGAATCTTGTCACAATTGATGAGATCTGACTCAGAACTCCTGTGTGTCATTGTTTAAATAGTTAGTAAGGATTAGTCAGAAAGAGATCCACCTTTCATTCATTCATTCACTCATGCATTTGGGTCATTCCAATGATTCAAATGTTGGACATTTCTGAGACATGTATCTAATGTGCTGATATTATATGTCCGAAGTTCATATTGTTTTTCATGTTCTTTATTATTTTTCATGATGTTTTGTTCTTTATCTTTAACTTTACAGGATTCCTATTGCTAGTTATGACCAATACTGGTTCTTTGTTGTTTGTTTTCTTGTTGTTTGAACTAATTGACAAATGTTTTTCCACCTCGACTACTTGTGCACTACAAGCAAGTAAACCTATGCCTTCACGTACATTGCAAAAAGTGGCTGATAGATCTGTATTTGCCGGGGGAGGGAGACCCAGCCGTACTGCAGTTGGTGAGTCTTTCAACATGTGTAATAAGAACATCTTTCACATGACTAAGAAATGTCTATAAATATAGTCTCTCACAATGTTAGAGGGTTACACTCAAATGTTAAGAGACGTAAGGCTCTAGACACATATAAATCCCTGAAGGCCCACATAATCTTATTACAGGAAACCCATTTTACAAAAGTGAAAACCCCGAAGTATTGGGATAGAGGTTTCCCCACCCAATTCCATGCCACATGCCAATCTAAAAAATGCGGAGTGTCCATCTTAATCCACTCAGACCTAAATTTCAAAGAGGATGAGGTAATAATAGATAAGTCAGGCAGATTTATTATTGTTAAGGGCAGAATACATGACTCACATGTAATTCTTGGCAACATATATGCTCCAAATGAGTCTCAAGCCCTTTTTATGTCTAAGATAGGTAAATTGCTTACTACTTGGAAGAAATCAAGGCTAATCATAGGGGGAGATTTTAATTTGGTACTTAATTCAGAATTAGATAAATCATCGATCCCACACAAACCTTCTTCCCAAAACTCTAAAAAACTCATGTATGACTTTCTATTAGATCATAATTTGGTGGACAGCTGGAGATACATCAACCCGAAAACCAGAGATTACTCATTTTACTCTAGTGTACACAATGTGTATTCTAGAATTGATTATATTCTACTTAGCCAGATCATGACTCCTTTGATAATGGCTTCGGATATTTTGCCTGCAACATGGTCAGACCATAATATAGTGTTGACAAGAATATCTGGCTTGATTGACCCTTACAGGGGCAGAAGCTGGACAATAAATCCAACTTTATTTAGAGACAAAGTTTTCACACAAAGTTTTCAGACAGAAATAGCACACTTTTTAGAGACAAACCATGACTCAGTGACTAATCCTATGCATATATGGGGGGCACTAAAGGCCTTTGCGAGAGGCATCTTGATAAAAGAATCCAATAAGCAGAATAGGGGTTATGTAGCACAGATTGAGCACTTAAAACAAGATATACAGAATCTGCAATCCCAACATCATTTAACACATGATGACAGGACACTCAGATTGTTGAAAGACAGAAAATATTCACTAGATAAGTTGCTGACAAGCGAGGCAACCAGATCCTTGAAACTTGTGGATGCTCAATATTTTATACAAGCTAATAAACCAGACAAGATGTTGGCTTTTAAATTAAAAGAAATATCTAGGATAACTTCTGTCCCACAAATTCAAACATCGAATGGACAGGTTTCTAATCACCCGCAGATCATTGCGAATACTTTTGCCCAATATTATCAAAAACTATACACTATACCGACACAAGGTAACCCACTTGATTTAGCCTTAGATACCAATAATTTTTTGCAGGCCTGTAAACTACCTAAAATTGAGGAGGGAGACTTAGATAAGTTGAACGCGCGAATAACTACTCAAGAAGTGAAACAAGCAATCCGTAGTCTAAAGATTGGAAAGGCACCTGGTCCTGATGGATACTCGGGTATTTTTTATAAAACACTTATGCAAGATATTAGCCCCATCTTAGTTACAATATTTAACCATATGCTAGAAGGTGGAGAGATCCCTAAGGAACTTCTAGAGGCTCGTATATCAGTGTTGCCTAAACCTGGAAAATGCAAGCAACTTTGTAAAAATTACAGACCTATCTCGTTAATTAACTTAGACATTAAATTGTTTACCAAAATCCTGGCAGTCAGGCTAAATGATATTCTCCCAAAACTTGTCCATCAGGACCAGGTGGGATTTATTCGCAACAGGGAGGCTCCAGATAACATTCGGAAGGTAATAGATCTCATAGATTACTCATCCAAGCAGGCTGTGCCTTCTCTGTTTCTTTCCCTGGATGCAGAGAAGGCATTTGACCGTGTAAGATGGGGCTATTTGGACTTAGTATTAAAACATATGGGCTTTACAGGAAATTTTTGTGCGGCTATTTCTACAATATATTCTAACCCTTCTGCCTTTATTAAAATAGCTGGGTATAAGTCTTCATCTATAACAATTCTTAATGGAACCAGGCAGGGCTGCCCTTTATCACCACTACTATTTGCACTGTGCATCGAACCATTAGCAGCCAGCATCAGGCAAAACGTAGATATTACAGGCATTAAAATACAAGACCAGGAACATAAGATCAGCCTGTTTGCAGATGATGTTATTCTGTCTGTCACTAAACCTATGATCTCTCTCCCCCTAATATACTCGACTATTGGCAAATTTGCCAATATCTCGGGTTACAAGATTAATAATGATAAGTGTGAGGCTATTAGTGTACATCTTCCAGAACACACTAAAAAACTTTTAACACTGAATTTTGACTTTACTTGGTCTGACAGGGGTATGAAATACCTGGGCATTAACATTCCAAGCAATCTGGATCATCTATATAAACTAAACTACATACCTTTGTTCACGCACATTAAAAATTTACTATCCAGATGGAACAAGCTTAATATCTCCCTATATGGCAGATTGACTTCGGTCAAGATGACAGTTCTGCCTAAAATTCTATATCTTTTTCGGTCATTACCTATAAATGTACCCACCTCAACACTACAGAAAATACAAAAAGACATAATAGCTTTTATATGGAAATACCAAAGATCTAGAGTAAACAAACAAACCCTTAGTAGACATAAGGTGGGAGGAGGGATGGGGCTGCCGGATTTAACATCCTATTATTACGCGGCTAGAATGGCACAATCCACCCTGTGGCATAATCATTTAGATAAAATCCAATGGGTACAGATAGAATCAGACATGATGAAGACATACCCTATTTATAAACTCTTGTGGTCTAAAAAAAAAGATAGACCCACTAATTGGAGATCCTTTATCACCATAGCACATACATTGATAATGTGGGACACCTTGACAACCAAATACCCCTTGCTTCAGAGGGGATCGAAAGCGACCCCGCTGGTAACGTTATCCACTAGTTATGACCAAGATACACAGGAGAAATGGGCAAACAAGGGACTATATCGAATTGCAGATGCTCTTGAGGGGACTAAGGTTATAACTTTCCATCAGTATGCTGAACTCAAAAGGTCGGGGGTTGCCAGTTGGTTTCACTACCTTCAGTTGAGAGCCAGGGTAGCTGAAGTTTTAGGTAACGATAAGATGTCTGCTAGTTCTTATGTAGAGAGGTTGTGCTTGGCCACCAGTAGGATTAGAGGAGCAATCTCCGACCTTTATATTCAATTCAATACACCTCCTAAGTTAAATAAATTACCATTCATGATAAAATGGGAGTCTGAATTAAATTTCACCTGGTCAGCAGAAAAGTGGTGTGACACTCTTAGGTCTGGCACTTCTTTTTCGATATGTGCCCATTTAAAAGAAAATTTCATAAAAGTGGCATTCCGATGGTACTTTCACCCCTCCAGAATACATAAGATTCAGGCTAACACAAATTGTTTACGAGGTTGCAATGAAAGAGGGACATACTCCCATATGTGGTGGCATTGTTGTCATGTAATTAATATATGGTCCCAAACGTCATCTCTTCTGAGTGAAATTTTGGAAAGACAAATTAATTTATCCCCTACTCAGGCACTGCTACATGAACCCCTACCAGGTCTGAATTCAAGAGTTAATAAATTAATAGCACTTATCTGTACGATAACTAAACTAAACATAGCTAGATACTGGAAGACATCGGTGCCATCATTTTTGTTAATCAAGAATAAGATTGATTTCTACTATCAGATGAGTAGTGCTTCTGCAGACATACTAGACAATAAGGAGCAATTTTTGAGGATATGGGAACCCTGGATAATGTACTCCGAAGCTAGAAATAGAAATAGACAGCAAAGATTCAGAACACCTGACTAAAACCAAAAGAGTTATGAAGTGGGTGCCCCCCTGCCTCTCCCGCTCCTGCCCAGCTTGTCTGGGTGGGTCACATCCCATTACCCTTCCCCTCCCTTTGGGATGTATCCAGTCTCCCCCGGGGCAGGGGGGGGGTGATAGATAGAGCACCATGGGTCTTCTTACTGGCTGGGTCCCCTCCTCCACAGGGTTTTGAAAGGTTATTACTGATAATAATATATTATGCTTAATTTGTGCTTTTGTATATGAGGTATGTGTAACCATGTTCAATGACTTAAAATTTAGCAGAGATGGAATTCATTGTCAAATGTAAATTATACACTGTAAAACTCAATAAAAACTTTTGTTCATTAAATAGAGGAGCGTTTTTAATTGTTAATATGACAGCTTGGAGTAATTAGTGGCAAGTTATTTTTAAAGAACATAAGCATCTCTGCATGTTTAGCTATAAGTCTGTTTCTTTTATCAGTAAGGGCATTTTTGACGCAAAGCTGAACAGTCTTTCACTTTCCACACTACTGCATGGGGCAGAAAGATATGTTTGGACCATTAAATCTCAGTTTATTAACTGCCCAGTACTTCAGGGGTTTGTCTGTATGAGGTACAGTGATCTCTCCCTGGTAGGCTTCCAGCTGTATAGTAGCAGCTTTTGGAGCACTGCTCTCAGACATACAATAATACAAAAAAGTTCTCCAGCTAGTAGTGCAAATCGACCTTTATTTGTGCATACAGGGTTCCAACAATAACAGCAACGTTTCAGGCAAACAATATGCCCTTTGTTTGCCTGAAACGTTGCTGTTATTGTTGGAACCCTGTATGCACAAATAAAGGTCGATTTGCACTACTAGCTGGAGAACTTTTTTGCATTGTGACTTGTTTGGGTTTGGTTAACCCTCTCCGTGCTCAGTATCATCTGGTGGGTGCTGTTTTTCATTTATCTCTTGAAAGACATACAATAATACAAATAACAGCAATTTGTATTGGCAGAACAGAAGTGAACATTTTTTAGTTAAGTCTCCACTCCAGCTTAAAATGAAATTGGAACATGAAGTTTGAAAAAACGCCACAAGATGAAGTTTGGGTAAGATCTAAGATCTGGAGGTATCGGTTTAAGTATCAGAGCATTTGCATGAGTACAAATACTGGTGCAAGTACTTGGTGTCGGTACCGATACTGATACTAGTATCAGTGCAACCCTTATATATATATGTATATTTTATATATATATATATATATATATATATATATATATATATACATATTTAGACATGTATGCCTGCCTTTTTCATATCTTTGAGCCTTTATAACTTTTTTGTGCAATATTTTTTTTAATAAATGTTATCCGATGCTGTTTTTGTGAGTGTAACTGTACTTTTACATGCATTTCTTATGTGTTTTGTGCAACTTATTAGTGGAGTGTAACAGTTAACCAGAGATCTGAGGAAGCGCTTACTTTCAACATGTAATACGTGCGCTACTTCCATTATTTAACATAGGTCTGTCGGACCTGATCCGACAGTGTGGATCAGGTCGGACAGACCTCGCAGAATGCGGAGAGCAATACGCTCTACGAATTCAGCATTGCACCAGCAGCTCTTGTGAGCTGCTGGTGCAACGCCGCCCCCTGCAGATTCGCGGCCAATCGGCCGCCAGCAGGGGGTGTCAATCAACCCGATCGTACTCGATCGGGTTGATTTGTGGTGATGTCTGTCCATCTGCTCAGTGCAGGCAGACAGGTTATGAAGCAGCAGTCCTTAGACCGCTGTTTCATAACTGGTATTTCTAGCGAGCCTGCAGGCTCCATCCGGAGCTTGATAAATGGGCCCCTAAATCTTTACAATAAGTGGACCCCACTTTTCCTACTTTTAGAAGTCTCCACTAGTAAGGGTTTATTGTTTATATGCTTAGCAAAAAAAAATTTGTTTCCTAAAATCACTAAATATTCAAAACACTCTCTAATCTTATGTTATCTCATTATACTGATTCACTAAGAAACCTCCTTAGGATGATAGGTATTGGAAAGTATTTATTTACTGGAGAGTTATTTCAATTCTTATTGAATCTACTGGAGTTAGAAAAATACCCAACACTTGTTAAATGTTTTGAATTTATTGTTTACCATTCATTCTAAGAATTCCATATCATTCTCCTCTTTGAATCTTTTTGTTTTGTCTTTTTCTTCCAGTTTTCATTGTCAATATGTAATAGATATTGTTTTGCATTATTAACAATCACTAATGTATTTATTGTATATGATTTTTATATAGTGGCACCTGTTTTTGTTTGTTTTTGTCTTTTGTTAGAATTCAAGATAAGACCAGATCTTTAGTGAGTAGTGTAGAAAGTCTTGTTCAAATACTGATTTCCTCTTCTGCCAGTTTCTGCTCTCATCTTAGACCTTTGCTCTCTCTTACAGATAAATCTATTTAGTTTCTGTTGTACCTAATCTATGATGTTAACCTTAGTGTCTTATTGCAAAATTGATACCTCTATGCTATTCATCTCTCTCTGCCCCCATTCACCAATATTTCTAAAGACACTGCCATCTATTTTAAAGGTATGACTGACACTATTAGACAAGAGATCTCATTAAGGGCCTGATAGTCAAAACTTTAACGGCATGGAGAAAAATCATAGACAATCTTTGGGATTTTTTTTTTTAAACCTTGTATTGTAAGTCTCTGTTTCACATAAAGAACACTACCTAGCAACATAAACATTTCTCAAGATAAAATGTGTGTTTCAAATTTTGTTTTAAAGACCTCACCGTATTGACGAGACTTCTTTGAATATCTCACCCTAGCGTCAAGGTTTTGAATATCAGGCCCTAAGTGACCTCCCTTTGTACTTCCAGCAAATTATTATTCTCCACTGATCCAATATCCATTCCATACCTTATTTTATTTTTTTTTTTAAATCTTTTTAGATGCTTATAAGGGTCCTGCTAACAATACACATGTCTCCTCAAGATAAATAATTTCCTGTGTATAATTGAATCTGTGTAGATTTCACTAATAACTTGCAGCTCATTGTTTATTGTATTTTCTACTTGATTCCTTAGTATATAATAGACATATTTTAAACAACCCTTGTATTTCTATAAATGTCCCTAATAAAAACAAAAAAAGGAAAAAGGAAAAAGAAAATCCTCAATGTTTGAAGAAGAAAATATGAATTTAACATTTATGGAGTGCGTTAATAGAGTGAATATATTTTCAGCTATTTAAAATATAATATATGATAGCATTTTAACACTGCAAGGCAATATGTTGTCTCAGATATTTTGCATCTAAATTAATATTTTATTTATTTAAACAGTATAAATATTTTTATAGGAACAAAATATCACTAAATTATTTTTAATATTATAGCAGTATCAACAGATAGATTAACACAAAGTAAACTGCCTTGCAGAGTATAAAGCACTATGCTTTAGGTTGTTTTTTCTTCTGTTAAGTGTGATCAGTCCACGGGTCATCATTACTTCTGGGATATTACTCCTCCCCAACAGGAAGTGCAAGAGGATTCACCCAGCAGAGCTGCATATAGCTCCTCCCCTCTACGTCACTCCCAGTCATTCTCTTGCACCCAACGACTAGATAGGATGTGTGAGAGGACTATGGTGATTATACTTAGTTTTATATCTTCAATCAAAAGTTTGTTATTTTAAAATAGCACCGGAGTGTGTTATTACCTCTCTGGCAGAGTTTGAAGAAGAATCTACCAGAGTTTTGCTATGATTTTAGCCGGAGAAGTTAAGATCATATTGCTGTTCTCGGCCATCTGAGGAGTGAGGTAAACTTCAGATCAGGGGACAGCGGGCAGATGAATCTGCATAGAGGTATGTAGCAGTTTTTATTTTCTGACAATGGAATTGATGAGAAAATCCTGCCATACCGATATAATGTCATGTATGTATACTTTACACTTCAGTATTCTGGGGAATGGTACTTCACTAGAATTACACTGTAAGAAATACATAAAGCTGTTTAATAACTAGAGATTATGTTTAACGTTTTTGCTGGAATGTAAAATCGTTTTCATTTGCTGAGGTACTGTGTGAATAAATGTTTGGGCACTATTTTTCCACTTGGCAGTTGCTTAATCTGTTTTTCTGACAGTTTCTGTTCTCCCTCACTGCTGTGTGTGAGGGGGAGGGGCTGTTTTTTGGCGCTTTTACTATGCATCAAATATTTCAGTCAGCAACTCATTGTATTCCCTGCATGATCCGGTTCATCTCTACAGAGCTCAGGGGTCTTCAAAACTTATTTTGAGGGAGGTAATTTCTCTCAGCAGAGCTGTGAGAATTATAGTTTGACTGAGATAAAAAACGTTTATTCTGTAATTTGTTTCCTGCTTTCAGAATTTGTTATCTTTGCTAATGGGATTAAACCTTTGCTAAAGTTGTGTTGTTTACAAGGATTGAGGCTATAACTGTTTCAATTTATTAATTTTCAAATGTCATAGATCTTCTGTGCTTCTTAAAGGCACAGTACGTTTTAATATTATTCTAATTGAATTGTATTTCCAAGTTGCAAGTTTATTTGCTAGTGTGTTAAACATGTCTGATTCAGAGGATGATACCTGTGTCATTTGTTGCAATGCCAAAGTGGAGCCCAATAGAAATTTATGTACTAACTGTATTGATGCTACTTTAAATAAAAGTCAATCTGTACAAATTGAACAAATTTCACCAAACAACGAGGGGAGAGTTATGCCGACTAACTCGCCTCACGTGTCAGTACCTACATCTCCCGCTCAGAGGGAGGTGCGTGATATTGTAGCGCCGAGTACATCTGGGCGGCCATTACAAATCACATTACAGGATATGGCTACTGTTATGACTGAGGTTTTGGCTAAATTACCAGAACTAAGAGGTAAGCGTGATCACTCTGGGGTGAGAACAGAGTGCGCTGATAATATTAGGGCCATGTCAGACACTGCGTCACAGGTGGCAGAACATGAGGACGGAGAACTTCATTCTGTGGGTGACGGTTCTGATCCAAACAGACTGGATTCAGATATTTCAAATTTTAAATTTAAACTGGAAAACCTCCGTGTATTACTAGGGGAGGTGTTAGCGGCTCTGAATGATTGTAACACAGTTGCAATACCAGAGAAAATGTGTAGGTTGGATAAATATTTTGCGGTACCGACGAGTACTGAGGTTTTTCCTATACCTAAGAGACTTACTGAAATTGTTACTAAGGAGTGGGATAGACCCGGTGTGCCGTTCTCACCCCCTCCGATATTTAGAAAAATGTTTCCAATAGACGCCACCACAAGGGACTTATGGCAAACGGTCCCTAAGGTGGAGGGAGCAGTTTCTACCTTAGCTAAGCGTACCACTATCCCGGTGGAGGATAGCTGTGCTTTTTCAGATCCAATGGATAAAAAGTTAGAGGGTTACCTTAAGAAAATGTTTGTTCAACAAGGTTTTATATTGCAACCCCTTGCATGCATTGCGCCGATCACGGCTGCAGCGGCATTCTGGATTGAGTCTCTGGAAGAGAACATTGGTTCAGCTACTCTGGACGACATTACGGACAGGCTTAGAGTCCTTAAACTAGCTAATTCATTCATTTCGGAGGCCGTAGTACATCTTACTAAACTTACGGCGAAGAATTCAGGATTCGCCATTCAGGCACGCAGGGCGCTGTGGCTAAAATCCTGGTCAGCTGATGTTACTTCTAAGTCTAAATTGCTTAATATACCTTTCAAAGGGCAGACCTTATTCGGGCCCGGGTTGAAAGAGATTATCGCTGACATTACAGGAGGTAAAGGCCATGCCCTGCCTCAGGACAAAGCCAAAGCCAAGACTAGACAGTCTAATTTTCGTTCCTTTCGTAATTTCAAAGCAGGAGCAGCATCAACTTCCTCTGCACCAAAACAGGAAGGAGCTGTTGCTCGCTACAGACAAGGCTGGAAACCTAACCAGTCCTGGAACAAGGGCAAGCAGACTAGGAAACCTGCTGCTGCCCCTAAAACAGCATGAATTGAGGGCCCCCGATCCGGGATCGGATCTAGTGGGGGGCAGACTTTCTCTCTTCGCCCAGGCTTGGGCAAGAGATGTTCAGGATCCCTGGGCGCTAGAGATAATATCTCAGGGATACCTTCTGGACTTCAAATACTCTCCTCCAAGAGAGAGATTTCATCTGTCAAGATTGTCAACAATCCAGACAAAGAAAGAGGCGTTTCTACGCTGCGTACAAGAGCTCTTGTTAATGGGAGTAATCCATCCAGTTCCACGATCGGAACAGGGACAGGGGTTTTACTCAAATCTGTTTGTGGTTCCCAAAAAAGAGGGAACTTTCAGACCAATCCTGGACTTAAAGATCCTAAACAAATTCCTAAGAGTTCCATCGTTCAAGATGGAGACTATTCGGACAATTTTACCTATGATCCAAGAGGGTCAATACATGACCACTGTAGATTTAAAAGATGCTTACCTTCACATACCGATTCACAAAGATCATTATCGGTACCTAAGGTTTGCCTTCCTAGACAGGCATTACCAGTTTGTGGCTCTTCCATTCGGATTGGCTACAGCTCCAAGAATCTTCACAAAGGTTCTGGGTGCTCTTCTGGCGGTACTAAGACCGCGGGGAATCTCGGTAGCTCCATACCTAGACGACATTCTGATACAAGCTTCAAGCTTTCAAACTGCCAAGTCTCATACAGAGTTAGTGCTGGCATTTCTAAGGTCACATGGATGGAAGGTGAACGAAAAGAAAAGTTCACTCGTTTCACTCACAAGAGTTCCCTTCCTGGGGACTCTTATAGATTCTGTAGAAATGAAGATTTACCTGACAGAGGACAGGCTAACAAGACTTCAAAGTGCTTGCCGCACCCTTCATTCCATTCAACACCCGTCAGTGGCTCAATGCATGGAGGTAATCGGCTTAATGGTAGCGGCAATGGACATAGTACCCTTTGCACGCTTACACCTCAGACCACTGCAACTGTGCATGCTAAGTCAGTGGAATGGGGATTACTCAGACTTATCCCCTTCTCTGAATCTGGATCAAGAGACCAGAAATTCTCTTCTATGGTGGCTTTCTCGGCCACATCTGTCCAGGGGGATGCCATTCAGCAGACCAGACTGGACAATTGTAACAACAGACGCCAGCCTTCTAGGTTGGGGTGCCGTCTGGAATTCTCTGAAGGCTCAGGGACAATGGAGTCAGGAGGAGAGTCTCCTGCCAATAAACATTCTGGAATTGAGAGCAGTTCTCAATGCCCTCCTGGCTTGGCCCCAGTTGACAACTCGGGGGTTCATCAGGTTTCAGTCGGACAACATCACGACTGTAGCTTACATCAACCATCAGGGAGGGACAAGAAGCTCCCTAGCTATGATGGAAGTATCAAAGATAATTTGCTGGGCAGAGTCTCACTCTTGCCACCTGTCAGCAATCCACATCCCGGGAGTGGAGAACTGGGAGGCGGATTTCTTAAGTCGTCAGACTTTTCATCCGGGGGAGTGGGAACTTCATCCGGAGGTCTTTGCCCAAATACTTCGACGTTGGGGCAAACCAGAGATAGATCTCATGGCGTCTCGACGGAACGCCAAGCTTCCTCGTTACGGGTCCAGATCCAGGGATCCAGGAGCAGTCCTGATAGATGCTCTGACAGCACCTTGGGACTTCAGGATGGCTTACGTGTTTCCACCCTTCCCGTTGCTTCCTCGATTGATTGCCAGAATCAAACAAGAGAGAGCATCAGTGATTCTAATAGCACCTGCGTGGCCACGCAGGACTTGGTATGCAGACCTGGTGGACATGTCATCCTGTCCACCTTGGTCTCTACCTCTGAAACAGGACCTTCTGATACAGGGTCCCTTCAAACATCAAAATCTAACTTCTCTGAAGCTGACTGCTTGGAAATTGAACGCTTGATTTTATCAAGACGTGGATTTTCTGAGTCAGTTATTGATACCTTAATACAGGCTAGGAAACCTGTTACCAGAAAGATTTACCATAAGATATGGCGTAAATACCTATATTGGTGTGAATCCAAAGGTTACTCTTGGAGTAAGGTTAGGATTCCTAGGATATTGTCTTTTCTACAAGAAGGTTTAGAAAAGGGTTTATCTGCTAGTTCATTAAAGGGACAGATCTCAGCTCTGTCCATTCTGTTACACAAACGTCTGTCAGAAGTTCCTGACGTCCAGGCTTTTTGTCAGGCTTTGGCCAGAATTAAGCCTGTGTTTAAAACTGTTGCTCCACCATGGAGTTTAAACCTTGTTCTTAATGTTTTACAGGGCGTTCCGTTTGAACCCCTTCATTCCATTGATATAAAGTTGTTATCTTGGAAAGTTCTATTTTTAATGGCTATTTCCTCGGCTCGAAGAGTCTCTGAATTATCAGCCTTACATTATGATTCTCCTTATTTGATTTTTCATTCGGATAAGGTAGTCCTGCGTACTAAACCTGGGTTCTTACCTAAGGTAGTTACTAACAGGAATATCAATCAAGAGATTGTTGTTCCTTCTTTATGCCCAAATCCTTCTTCAAAGAAGGAACGTCTACTGCACAACCTGGATGTAGTCCGTGCTCTAAAATTTTACTTACAGGCAACTAAGGAATTTCGACAAACGTCTTCTCTGTTTGTCATTTACTCTGGGCAGAGGAGAGGTCAAAAAGCTTCCGCTACCTCTCTTTCTTTTTGGCTTCGTAGCATAATTCGTTTAGCTTATGAGACTGCTGGACAGCAGCCTCCTGAAAGAATTACAGCTCATTCTACTAGAGCTGTGGCTTCCACTTGGGCCTTCAAGAATGAGGCCTCTGTTGAACAGATTTGCAAGGCTGCAACTTGGTCTTCGCTTCATACTTTTTCCAAATTTTACAAATTTGACACTTTTGCTTCATCGGAGGCTATTTTTGGGAGAAAGGTTCTTCAGGCAGTGGTTCCTTCTGTATAAAGAGCCTGCCTATCCCTCCCGTCATCCGTGTACTTTTGCTTTGGTATTGGTATCCCAGAAGTAATGATGACCCGTGGACTGATCACACTTAACAGAAGAAAACATAATTTATGCTTACCTGATAAATTCCTTTCTTCTGTAGTGTGATCAGTCCACGGCCCGCCCTGTTTTTAAGGCAGGTAAATATTTTTTAATTTATACTCCAGTCACCACTTCACCCTTGGCTTTTCCTTTCTCGTTGGTCCTTGGTCGAATGACTGGGAGTGACGTAGAGGGGAGGAGCTATATGCAGCTCTGCTGGGTGAATCCTCTTGCACTTCCTGTTGGGGAGGAGTAATATCCCAGAAGTAATGATGACCCGTGGACTGATCACACTACAGAAGAAAGGAATTTATCAGGTAAGCATAAATTATGTTTTTTTTTTATTTAAGTTCAGATTAATACAAGCAATATCCATGCTGTTAATTAATAGATATAACTTATCTGTGAAAGACTCCCTTTATTACAAATTTTAGTGGACTAATAACAATAACAAACACATTTAGTACCATTAGCTAAAATGTAGATAAAGCAATTAATCATACAACTTTTCTATGGGTTACAGAGATATAGCATACTTTGTCTTACTGTGCCTAAGTAGAAGCTAAAATTGAAAATATCATGAAAATAAAAATAATGGAATCACTTATTTTTATGTCTTATATTAATTATGTTCAATATTTATCTATAAAGTAAGTATTTGACTTTACATGGGCCTTGGAATTAAGGTATAAGCTTAAAATGCTATTAGAGTAAAAAAAAAAGAGAAATGCTCTCTTTCATGAGAGAATTCAATTTTATCACTGTTGACCCTGCAACTCTATATTTTTACCCTCATAAAACACTTTCACTGACCCAATCAGCAGTGTAGTTACACGACCCAGCTATGCAACAAGCTCTGATGATTGGCTAATTAAAATTCTCTGCAACTCCCAAGCGGTAGTTTATGGGTTGCAGGGTTGATAGTCATAAAATTGCATGCTCAAAAGAGAAAGTGTAATTTTTTCACTATAATGGCAAATCTAAAGTAGCAGCAAGCTGTCTTGTAGAAGAAAAAAAAAACTAACCCCTGTTGCATTTTAATGCAAAAATAATATTTCCTAATTTGTTAGAGCATTTTTATTATTGCATGAATGCTTGTTGGTCATTATAGCCTAGATTACAAGTGGAGCTAAAAAATATTAGTGCTATTTAGTGCTAACTGTGCTCAAGTTAAATCAATAGCACTCTTATTCTTGAGCTCGTAATACAAATTTAAAGTAAAAGCAAATGAAAGACTCAGGCACAGTAACATATGGAGATCGGATAGTGATGTTGCACTAACTCCCTTTCCCTATAGACTTCTGTGGGGTTTGCTACAACACCCTCTTCTGGCTTTTGCTTGCACACTATCCTGAAGGTGCGCTAGGACTACTGCACTAAAGCTGAAGGTGTGTTAAGAAATACTTCAAATACTTTTGTTCTTCACTTTGAATACAATGTTATCTTTAAATATATACTTGAGCAAAGTCAATTATTTTGTAAGCATATAGTTAGGTTCATGATTAAACAATTATACCAAGCAGGTGCTAATTATCATCAATTTAATATGTAGGTTGAAACACAATCATTAATTGAAACAGCCAATTAGGGAGAATAAAACTGGATGAGAAAGAAACTCTGCTAACGAGGAGTGGTTGCTAAAGATAGTCTAATGTCACATGTCCTACACCATGCAAAGACTGAGCACAGCAACAAGACACAAGGTAGTTATACTGCATTATCAAGGTCTCTCCCAAGCAGAAATTTGAAGGCAGAAAGGGGTTACCAGATATGCTGTCCAAGGAACCGAAGTACAGCAGATGAAAGACACATCATGCTTACTTCTCTTCACAATCACAAGATGTCCAGTAGTGCCCTCAGCTTAGAATTCGAAGAAATGAGTAGACCCTAGAACATCCATCTACTGTCTGGAGAAGTCTAGTCCAAAGTGGTCTTCATGGAAGACCTGCAGCTAAAAACTGATAATTCTGATGTGGAAACAAGGCCAAGTGACCCAGCTATGCATGAAAACAAATCACATTTTAAATATTTGGCTCTAGCAGAAGGCAGTTTGTTCACCTAAGGGCTTGAGGGCGGTACAAGAATAAGTGTGCAATCAACAGTGAAGCATGGTAAAGGTCCCTTGCAAGTTTAGGGCTGCATTTCTTCAAATGCTTTTGGGGATTTGGTCAGAAATAATGGTTTCCTCAATGAGAAGAAGTACAGGCAAATACTTATACATCATGCAATACCATCATGGTAGCATCTAATTGGCCCCAAATGTATTCTTCAAGATGACAATTACCCCAAACATACAGCCATAGTAATTAAGGACTATTTTCAGCTTTAAAAGAACAAGGAGTCCTGGAACTGATGGTATGGCCCCCACAGAGTCCTAATCTCAACATCATCAAGTCTGTCTGCGATTTCATGAAGAGACAGAAGCAGCTGAGGCTGCCTAAATGCACAGAAGAACTGTGGTTAGTTCTCCAAGATGTTTGGAACAACCTACTTCTGAGTTACTAAAAAAAACTGCTAGTGCATAGAAATATGTATGCTTTTGTTTTTTAAGGCAAAGGGTGGTCACACCAAATATTGATTAGATTTAGATTATTCTTCTGTAATACATTCTTACTTTACACCTGCCTAAATTTTCCTTGTAAGGGTAGAGTAAAATACAGTACAAAAAACTGAAACCTCTATAAAATATTGATACAAAATAGTTTTCACCAGTATAATCAATATTTAACATGGAATGATACTATAAAGATTCAAAAGTCAATATTCTGTAGAATGACAAGTGCCAAAATTCATACAAAGATATACACGAATTATCCTATTGAGGATATGCACTCAGGCTACTCACTAGCGTTAATCTCAATCGTATGAGGTAAGGGGATGGCGTCTGAAGAGAAAATGCTTTGCTCACATCAGATTGTGTATTCCACCGGAAGGAAAGAAACCCTTAGTGTCTTTACGATGAAGCTCTCCCAGCTGTAGTGAAAGGGGAGGGAGATGCGTCTCTCCAGTGTTGGTTGCAGTCAAAGGATATATCAGTTAATACAGATATGGTCAGAAACAGAAAAAAAACTATAAAAGCCTTCTCTTTTCTCTTCAATATTTCAGCCTCAGGCCATCTGCCAAACTATAATGTACTGGAGGTCCATAAAAAAACTATGAAAGTGTGAGAAAATATTTCTGATCCTGCAGTGTTTGGTTTTAGCAGCTCAGATACAGAGATGTCTGGCTATGGAGAACACTGAGCACTAAAAGGGGCCAGAGGAATTTGCTTTCCAGAGCTATTACCCCTTTTAGTCATTGCCAGCACAGATAAATATGTGGTAAAAATAAGAAATAGTTAATTAGTCAATGTAGAAAATGTAAAGAGAAGATGAATGCTCACAGAGGACCAGAAGCTGATGTATTTACTCGGGGACAAGGAACAGTCATCACAGATAGGGTAAAGAGTACAAAGGTACTGCTGGAACAGGCTGAGATAAGTACTGCTAAAGCAGGCTTAGGCAGGTACCACTGGAACAGGCTGAGAATAGTCAAAATCATTAGGCAGAGTTGGCAACAGCAAGGACAACCAGGAACACAATCAAAATCCAAGGAAGCTGGGTCAGGGGCAGGCAAAATGCCAGCAATGTTCAGGCTGCAGAAGTACCACATTGCAATCCAGAAATCCAATCCAAAAACAAGCCAAAGGATTAGTAGCAGGAAAACTTCACGAGAGATGCAGGCACAGGAACAAAGGCTGAAACAAGGTAGCAAGCACAATGTTAGAGCAAATTATTCTCATATAAGCTGAAATACCCTTAGGAAGGTTAATAATAATGTAAAGCTATATGTATGGGATTATCCTAATGGGGCTAACACTCATAGACGTACATTTATCTTATTCAGCGCAAGCCTTCTGGCTCACCGGAAATAAGATTTAAGAAGCAGCGGTCTTAAGATATGATCGGGATAATTGACACCCCCTGCTAGCAGCCGATTGGCCTGCAAATGTGCAGGGGGCGGCATTGCATAAGCATTTCACCAGAAATGCTTGTGCAATGTTAAATGACAACGGCGTATTCTGTTGGCATTTAGCGATGCAGAGTGGACATGATTCTCTATAGCGAATCATGTCCACCCGGGGTATGTTAAATCTACCACAAAGTATCAAATTAGCCACCTAAACCATTTGCCTATATCTGGGTTACTATTGTATAATTCTCCTCCAACTATTCATACATTTATCAAAAGGCACTATCAGTTAACTCCTGTAAGGAAAAATATGTCAATTGTTAGTGTAGAAAATTATGCCAGTCCAAGTGGGTATTTAGGCCTTTTGGCACTAAGTTATCCAATATAAAAGTCCATCTTGCCTCCCTTTGAAGGAGTAATTTATTTCTGTACGTTCTCCAACTTAGGGGGGGACATGGTGAATGATTTTGGTTGGAGAAAATGTCGGGACACAGGCTGTTCATATTAACCTTTTTTCAATGCCAAATGCATTGCAGAGCTATGATTCGTAGATCATTACTTTTCTTGCCCACAGAGAACAATCTACAAATACAGTATAACAAATACACTACAGGGAGTGCAGAATTATTAGGCAAATGAGTATTTTGACCACATCATCCTCTTTATGCATGTTGTCTTACTCCAAGCTGTATAGGCTTGAAAGCCTACTACCAATTAAGCATATTAGGTGATGTGCATCTCTGTAATGAGAAGGGGTGTGGTCTAATGACATCAACACCCTATATCAGGTGTGCATAATTATTAGGCAACTTCCTTTCCTTTGGCAAAATGGGTCAAAAGAAGGACTTGACAGGCTCAGAAAAGTCAAAAATAGTGAGATATCTTGCAGAGGGATGCAGCACTCTTAAAATTGCAAAGCTTCTGAAGCGTGATCATCGAACAATCAAGCGTTTCATTCAAAATAGTCAACAGGGTCGCAAGAAGCGTGTGGAAAAACCAAGGCGCAAAATAACTGCCCATGAACTGAGAAAAGTCAAGCGTGCAGCTGCCAAGATGCCACTTGCCACCAGTTTGGCCATATTTCAGAGATGCAACATCACTGGAGTGCCCAAAAGCACAAGGTAAGCAATACTCAGAGACATGGCCAAGGTAAGAAAGGCTGAAAGACGACCACCACTGAACAAGACACACAAGCTGAAACGTCAAGACTGGGCCAAGAAATATCTCAAGACTGATTTTTCTAAGGTTTTATGGACTGATGAAATGAGAGTGAGTCTTGATGGGCCAGATGGATGGGCCCATGGCTGGATTGGTAAAGGGCAGAGAGCTCCAGTCCGACTCAAACGCCAGCAAGGTGGAGGTGGAGTACTGGTTTGGGCTGGTATCATCAAAGATGAGCTTGTGGGGTCCTTTCAGGTTGAGGATGGAGTCAAGCTCAACTCCCAGTCCTACTGCCAGTTTCTGGAAGACACCTTCTTCAATCAGTGGTACAGGAAGAAGTCTGCATCCTTCAAGAAAAATATGATTTTCATGCAGGACAATGCTCCATCACACGTGTCCAAGTACTCCACAGCGTGGCTGGCAAGAAAGGGTATAAAAGAAGAAAATCTAATGACATGGCCTCCTTGTTCACCTGATCTGAACCCCATTGAGAACCTGTGGTCCATCATCAAATGTGAGATTTACAAGGAGGGAAAACAGTACACCTCTCTGAACAGTGTCTGGGAGGCTGTGGTTGATGCTGCACGCAATGTTGATAGTGAACAGATCAAAACACTGACAGAATCCATGGATGGCAGGCTTTTGAGTGTCCTTGCAAAGAAAGGTGGCTATATTGGTCACTGATTTGTTTTTGTTTTGTTTTTGAATGTCAGAAATGTATATTTGTGAATGTTGAGATGTTATATTGGTTTTACTGGTAAAAATAAATAATTGAAATGGGTATATATTTGTTTTTGTTAAGTTGCCTAATAATTATGCACAGTAATAGTCACCTGCACACACAGATATCCCCCTAAAATAGCTATAACTAAAAACAAACTAAAAACTACTTCCAAAACTATTCAGCTTTGATATTAATGAGTTTTTTGGGTTCATTGAGAACATGGTTGTTGTACAATAATAAAATTAATCCTCAAAAATACAACTTGCCTAATAATTCTGCACTCCCTGTATATGTGTGGTAGTACAGGTTATTTGGTTCTTTTAATAGAAACTTTGTCTTTTGTGTGGATGCCTAAAATATTGGCCAGTTATCAAACAACTACACGTCGTGCAACCATACACCAATAACAGCCCGGTTTATGCAAATTTAGCCAAGTCTTTTTCAAGTAGCATCTTTGTGGTTCAGTTTTAACTAGTATGCCACTTAAGGATCTTGATCTTTTAAAACCCACTTGTGGGGGTCATGTATCTTGAAAAGGCAATGTTTTATATGTAGCAAGGATATGCCAATTATTGTGCAAATATTGGTTAATCTGTTTTTTTTGTCTCCAGTATATGTTGTTACAAAAGTCATTCTATTGTGCCCCTGATCCTTACGGTCATTTTCAATCAGCAAGAACAACCCAGGTTGTTCACCAAAAATAGGTCGGCATCTAAACTTACATTCTTGCATTTCAAATAAAGATACCAAGAGAATGAATAAAATTTGATAATAGGAGTAAATTAGAAAGTTGCTTAAAATTTCATGCTCTATCTGAATCTGAATCACAAAAGAAAAAAATTGGGTTCAGTGTCCCTTTAAATATATCATTCAAATATTCACAGTATAAGTTGGAAAAAGTATGTGAAACCTAGGATAATTACTTCAACAAAAGCTTAATAGATTTGGAAATTGGCACACCTGGTATCTAATTAATTAACAAGATTAGAGGTGTGGGTTAGAGCTACTTTTACTTATAAAAAGCACTTTCACAAAATGCATCGTGGATGTGAACCATGCCTTGCAAAACAAAAAGTCCTCAGAAGACCTGTGATCAAGAATTGTTGCTTTTCATAAAGCTGGAAAGGGTTACAAAGTTATCTCAAAGAGCTTAGATATTCATCCGTCCACTGTTAGACAAATTGTCTGTAAATGGAAATGATTTAGTACTGTGGCTACTCTCCCTAGAAGTGGCTGTCCATCCAAGATGTCTCAAATGGCACGCCACATAATTCTCAATGAGGTAAAAAAGAACCGTAGCGTGAAAGCTAAAAACTTGAAGAAATCATTGGAACTTGTTAACATCATAGTTGACTCATGAACAGGCATGGTGTCCATGGCAGGGCACCACAAAGAAAGCTGCTCCTTTCCCAAAAAACATTGCTGTATGCCTAAAATGTGCCAAAGACCACCTTGACACTGCACAACACTTAAAAATGTTTTGTGGACTGAAGCAACTAAGGTTGAGTTGTTTGGGAAGAACACACAGAACTATGTCTGGCATACTGACACTGCATACCAACATGAAAACATCATCCCAACAGTTAAGTATGGTGGAGGGAGAATTATGATTTGGGGCTGCTTTGGGGCCTGGACCACTTGCTATCATTGAGGGAAAAATGAATTCCCAAGCTTATCAAGATATCCTACATGATAATATCAGGGTGGCTGTGTGCCAGCTGAAGCTCAGTAGAAGTAAATCCACTACAGAATGGCTTTAAAGCCCAGACCTTAACCTCATAGAGATGCTGTGGAATAACTACAAGAGAGCTGCACACACTAGACATCCTAAGACTATGGCTGAGCTGAAGCAGTTATGTAAGGAAGAGTGGTCTAAAATTCCTCCTGAACGTTGTGCAAGTCTAATTCGCAGCTACTGGAAATGCTTGGTTCAGGTTATTGCTGCCAAAAGAGAATCAACTAGCTATTAAATCCAATTACTTTTTCCATAGCACTGTGAATATTTAATGGAATATGTTTAATAAAGACACATTGCGTTTGTCTACACTTGTGACTTTGATGAAGATGACATTTATTGACCAAATTATGTACAGAAACCAAGTAATTCCAAAGGATTCACATACTTTTTCCTGCCACTGTAGATATATATATATATAATTAAAAATAAAAATATTTCTAATTGAAGAGCATAGGAATTTCAAGTATTTCTATTTTAACACCTTTTCTTTCAATATTTAAATAATATTTTTTTAATAAAAATTGTATATATGAGTATAATGCTTTATTTTAATATGTTCTGAAAGTGTTTTGTGCCTCTTTTGATTAGCCCTTACACTTTACTTCAGGTCTTAGGTCGTGCTCAATATTCTAGCGCAGTTTTGGCTTTCACTCAAGTGAAACCTATAATTTTCAACTATTAAATATGCGTGCAAGTTAGCGCGCTTGCAATGTCCATTGAAGGAATAGATTTCGGTAGAGCGCTGTTTGCTGCGCTAACCATTCTCTGGTAAATGTGACTTACCATGGAATTGTAATATCAAGTAATGTTAGCGCAATCGAGCAGCAATATCACCTATTGCGACTTGGGCTATCATTAGCGTGCAACTTGTAATCTGGCCCATGGTGTGAAATCATCACACCAACCCTTGCAAAAACACTACTGGAGTGCCTGAAAGAATCATTAAATACAGTGGAATTGCATAATCCACAAATGTATAATAGACAATATACACTTACTCTAAATTTCAAATTATCAGATTTTTTTTCTCCGAAATTTGATAGATTACTTTAATTTCCATGCCCACTGTGTCATGTGACAGCCAATTACAGACTCATATATGTATACACTGAATTCTTGCAGTTGTTCAGCAGGAGGTGGTGCCTCAAAGTGTGCATGTAAATTGGAAAGCTGTTTGAAATTGCATGTTGCATCTGAATCATTTATGTTTAATTTTAACTTCTGAGTCCCTTTAACCATGGACAACCTGCTAAACCAGTCAACACAAAGGAAGAGTCTGACAGGTTCCGAAGGCCATCACATCTTTTGTGGGTTACCTGATAGATCCACTTACTGAGTACAACTAGTGACTACTGACAACATCAAAATGTATTCTTGTTTGGGGGCTACAACTGAATATTTATGTGGCAATATGCTGCATCTAATGAAATAATTCTAAAGTTCCCTCCAAAGTCATTAACTGATATTACACTAAGGCTGGGCCAAAATCAGCATTAGAAGAAATTATTTGCCCTCATCCATGTTTCAGATCTTTTGTCTCTTTTGCAACTAAGATCTTTTGTGAGTTAAGCCCAGAGACTAGGGTCACTTTCCTATTGTAGCTTCTCTTGTCTCCTATAGAAGTCAATGGCAGAGTGTAGTAGGTTAAAGGTATATTAAAAAGTAAATATATGCTAGCTTAAAGGGACACTCTACACTGTATAAATACTTACCATTTCCAAAAGATTCTCCCTGGACAATCCTCCTGCAGCATGTCATACTAAGAAGTCATTTTTGCAATTTACACATTTTCAAACTTTTAAAGCAGCACTTTGCAGACTAAAATGCTAAAATGGCCACCAAGCTCCTCCACCCTCTTTCCTATAGTGTTTTTTTCTTAAATAACCTCACACCTAGTATGCACTATGACGTCACAACATTGTGCGTTAATCACAGCGCAGTCACATTGTTTGAATATAGTGAGCACAATAGCGGAAGGGCAGCGGAATGTTTTTAGTATAGTAGCAAATGTTCATGCTGCTCTGAGCATTGCACCTTTGTATCTAGTGTGGCATCCCAACGGAGCATAACAGATTGTCACACACACCAAGTCACTTCACAGCTAGATCTGTACTGGCTGCGCTTTGTGATCAATTCTGTGCAGTTTAGTGAAGCGCTCCACACTCAAACATTTTGAGGAACTGATGTGATGCACTGAAACATTCCAGAATTCTCAGCTATACGTTTCAATAGACACAGAGCACATGCTCAAATCACATACTTAGCATTCACAGAATTACTTGCGAGTCTATACCAAACAAAGGACTTACTTTCTGAGCATAAATGATGACGTCATGCCTAGGAAGAGTTTGGCAGACCATTTTAATTGACATACCCGTGCGTGGAATTGAACATGGGACTTCTTCTTCACAGTCTGTAGCCCTGTCTGCACCACCAGAGGGCTTTATCTTGTGCTGAAGCTTCGGAGACCTGCTGCCTGCACTGGTTGTTCTCATTAGCTCCATTTGCTAGCCAACTGCAGGATATTACCTAATCAGCACTGCTATAACAGGCAGCCTAACAGACCACTCCCTGCCCTGACATTGTGGTTCTACCAGTCTGTTAGTGCCTCTAACCTTGTCTGAGTTCCTGTTTGATTTTTCCCTCAGGTTCCTGAATTCGACTTCTCTCTTGGATATCCCTTTTGTATGATAAAATATGGACTGCTATTCTGGTAAACCAACCTTAGCCTTGTCTCCTGACTACTCGAATGGATTCTCCCTGTATTTGGTGACTTATTAAACTGCTCTCAGGTATCTCTCAGCTTGTCTCCTGGCTATTCTCTCATCACCAGCCTGTCTCTGCTATTTGTTTTTCTGTATCACCATCCTGCCTTCTATGGTATCTTGCCCCTATACCCAAGTCCTGCAGAAAGCACCTGCCAAGCATTGGTATCCTGTTTCAGTGTCTACTCAAGTTCTAATATTCAGCTACTGGATGCAAGCTCTGCAGGACATGTCTGCTAAGTGACCGTCTTCAGCTATTGCACTCAAGCTCTGGAGAAAGTATCTGCTAAGTGGCCAGTCTCTAGCTACATCATTCAGAACTCTGTGGAGGGTATTTGCCAAGTGCCAGTCTCCAGCTACTGCACCCAAGCTCTGCAGAGGGTGTCTGTCAAGTTCCTATATCCAGTTCCTGTACACTAGCTCAAAAGAGGGTAATCTGCCAAGTGCCAGTCTCCAGAGGTTATCTGCTACATACCAGTATACAGCTATTGTACTCAAACTCTGCTGTGGGTGTCCACCCAGCTTCTGTATCCCATTCCAGTTTTTGGCCTCAGGGTGAGCATTCCTGTTCCTGGGCCTATTGTGGGCATTCCTATCTTGGCCTCAAGTGGGCACTCCAATCTCGGCCTTAGAGTAAGCATTCCTGTTTCAGGCCCTATTATGGGCATTACCTCCAATTCCAGCTCTGGAGTGGGTGCATCTGCTCACCTGTCCTGCTTCCAGTATCTGATCCTTCAGTGTACTGTACAATAAACTTGCATTGACTGTCTGTTTCTTCAGCTATGTCTAAAAGGGGGTTTTCCTTTAAAAAGTCCATGTCACTGGCCCCTTTTAGTGCACAGGACATTCCTAAGTCCGGCACCTCCCCATGTGAGCTCCAAACCCCTGAACCCACTCCTATGAGCATGACATTAATCAGGAAGGTGCTGCTGTAAAAGTTTGAAAATATTATCATTGAAAAACAGGCTTCATAATATGACAAGCTGCAGGAGAATTGTCAGAGGGGAATCTTTAGGAAAAGGTAAGTATGTAATACAATGTAGACTGTCCCCTTAATGATGTATTCAAATCAGAGAATAGTATGCAGATATATGTTTTAAAAATATATTAGTTTAAATATTGTAGATTTGTGTAAAGGTTTAGTTGATATAAAGTGCATAGTTTATATAAATAAATTGTTTTATTGTATGTTTTATATATGTCCCTAATTACCTTCAGAAGAAAAGACAAATAACCTAGGTTTTAACATGTCGTCAACAAACAAGGCAGTGGGAAATATAAGTTGTTAACCCTTTCAAGAAAGGTTTTATTTGTCTACATTGGAACAACATTCTGATGTAAACAAATTGAAATCTCGTGATCGCAAGATTTCAATGTTGGGATTGGGTCAGAGGGGGCGTCCCTATGACGCTAGGCACACCCTTCAGACTGCGATCACATCCTGGAAGTGCTGTTGTCTTCACTGGACAGGCAAACAGTTACAATGTTCTAATCCGTCTTAATGGCGCTTAGGCCCAGCGCGGTTAGGACGGAATAGAACGTCAGAACGGCTTTTAAAGGTTAAAGTAACTTTCTAAAGGGGTTTTCCACACAGCCTTGTTTGCACACTATATTTAATTGTCCATTTTTATCTGTCTTTAATTGTTATCAGAAGAAGAAATAAAGAAAAAGCCTAGGTTTCAACATGACAACATCCATTGTTTTATAAAAACTCAGTGGATTTAAGAAAAACAACAATTACCAAACATTTAATGAAAGTATGTTGCAGACTTCTTTTTACTAAATATAATGAAACATTTTATATTACAATCTAAAAATGTTTAATATATATTTAAAGAGTGTTACTGTTCCCCATGTGTGCAGGAGGTATATGGGGGGGTTTCTTAATGGACCAGTAAATATAGTAGATTTTCATAATCAACAAATACAATGCAATAGCACTTAGGGGTAAATATATCAAGTGTCGGGAGGACATAATCCGCTGTAGCGGATCATGTCCGCCCAACATCGATAAATCCCGACAGCGTACGTGTGAAATGCTTGTGCAATACCATTCAGCAGGGGGGTGTCAATCATCCAGATCTTATCCAATCGAGATGATTGCTGTTCACCACCTCAGAGGACGGAGGAGTTAAGGAGCAGCGGTCCAGGGGAACCTGAAACTACTGGGGTAGATTGCAGCATCTGCTGCTTGATATATCTACCCCTTAGTCTGATAAATGTAAAAGTTAGCTCTATTTCCACTCCTCCTGTATCATGTGACAGCCATCAGCCAATCACAAATACATATAAGAATATTCTCTTTATTCTTGCACATGCTCAACAGGAATTGGTGACTCAAAAAGTTGAAATATAAAAAAAACTGTGCACATTTTGTTAATGGAAGTAAATTGGAAAGTTGTTTAAAATACCATGCTCTATCTGAATAATGAATGTTTCATTTTGATTTGAGTGTCCCTTTAAGTGAGGACTCTCTCCAAAGAGTTTCTGGGGAAGGGGGAGAAAATGTTGTTTCTGTTCTGTACTTTAAGTCTATAACAAACTTCCATATCTTATATCATTATATTTCTACATGCATTTTTAGTCTACTTGTCCTGTTCTCAGGTAATGTTTTTTTTTTCTTTTTTGTATGTGCAATTTTCTGTCTCTCTGATATCATATTATTTCCAGTTGAGGAGATTTTGCTCTCATTTACCTTGTAAAAGTAAATCCGTTGGGGCTTTGTGTTTCCCTATTGTTGTTACTCAATCATTTTAGAGTGAAGTCTCTAGCCTTACAAATCTAATACCACGTTCTTAAAACACAGAATGTGACATTACACATTGAGGATAATGAGGGATGAAAGGTACTTGTTTAACCACTTATAAAAAGTTCCAACAGTAAAGAAACAGTTTTCGATGCACCTCCTAATTATATTTTTTTTTATGAATAAGAACTTTCTGTTGATGTCATGTATATGAAGTTGCTTAAATTCTGAGTATAAATATATGTTTTATTATAAACTATCCTATTTCATCAAAATTAATTAACCCTTTCATTGCCAGTGGTTTTATGGAGAAAAAATTCCATATATATATATATATATAGAGAGAGAGAGAGAGAGAAGAGATGGAGAGAGAGAGAGAAGAGAGAGAGGAGAGTGAGAGAGAGAGGAGAGGGAGAGAGAGAGGGGAGAGAAAGAGAGAGGGAAGAGAGAGAGAGAGAGAGAGAGAGAGAGAGAGAGAGAAAGATAGAGGGGGAGAGAGAGGGGAAAGATAGGGAGAGAAAGAGAACGAGCGAG